>NC_051863.1:117857379-117992379 GCF_015732765.1 Culex quinquefasciatus | reverse complement strand
AGCCGGTCCAAAATGAAGAGCTACCTCAAACGCTGCAAGGATGCCCTGATTGGGCCAAGTCCGCAAACGGAGGACACGTGTCCAATCACACATCACGAAGCGATCGTCCAGCATCAACAGCAGGACCAACAACAGGCCCAGCTTCCTCCGGCGGTTCCAATTCCGACCGCCAACTGGTATCTGGACGATCAGCTGTGCGAGATACGGCCGGAAGATAACCGAGAACCGTACTCGTCGTTCGCCTCGGCTAGGCTCAAGGAACAGCTGGAGAGTGAGGAGCAGCAGCAGCAGCTTGAGCAATTGGGTCATGACAAGCAAATCGACAAGCTGTTGGCCAAGGATGGTGATGATCCATTGGATTTCGTGAATGAAAGTGGTGCCGGAGGTGGTGGATTGGAACCAGCTCGCGTTCAGGGATCACAGGTAAGTCCCGGGGGGGGAATGGTATGGACAAATTCGTTGTCTGGATTAGAGTTGAATGGGGAGAGAACCGAAGTCTAATAGATTGCTGAGAACTGATAGTGGACATAGAAGATCGCCGAAGGGATGGGCAGTGGTGGCAGAAGGGCTTATTGAGGACATGTTACTCTGTTTATTACTAATGTTGGATGACAAGAGATAAATATTTGTTTCTTTTGGATTTTGTTAGAAGGAGGTATTTCAAATTGATATTCCTCAAAAAATACAATTAATTAAAAAAAACTTTTTCTGACAACACTGCCGTACCAACATTACCAAAACCAGTAAAACACCGCGAGAGCGCGCGTGCGGGGGAGTTCAGGAGAGATTAATTTGACTATCTTTGATTGGAATCTTCTACGGTGGAGTCTGTTCTTTCATATTTTGTTACCACCCCCGCAGGGGGAAGGCACATTTGAAGCAGTGAGAGTTCAGTTTCGTTTTCAATATCGAGCAACGACGGCGGCGAGCCTGTCCATAAATGGTGGATGGACACAGTCTCTTCGTTGGGAGGGGGTAGTGCAGCAGTTAGTGAAACTTTAGTTGTTCTCATCATATGCTGGCTGTGGGTCGTCTGTGCTAACCAGGAGGGCCACCTAGCGATATCATCCGGTCAATATCTTTGTTAGAGCGGCTGGAAAGCTCCCATGAAATCGAGCAATGAATAATGGTTTAATTTCGCGAATTTATGGGCGTCACTGATTGGGTGCGATTGGTGGACATGGGATTGTACTCGATTCATGGATATTTGGAAGTTTTAGAAAAATGGCAAAAGTGTTTCGAAATTATTTGACTGTACAAAATGTCATCTTGTACTACTAACTTTACTACTGACGATTTCAACCATAAAATTATCCAGAATTACATACATACTGAACCAGATGCATTCATGGTCATTTGCTATTAAATAGGGGAAGTGAGAGTTTTGAATTTGTAAAATAGTTGGAGTTAATAAAATTATACAAAAATCTTATGTTACGATTATTTAAGGAATGAAAATTTAAAAAGTCAATCTTAGTGCGTCCATCCCGGGAATTCCCGGGACAAAAATCCCGGGATTTTTCCAAAACCGGGATTTCCCGAATCCCGGGATTTTTAATAATTTGTCCCGGGAATTCCCGAAATAGAAAAAAAAAACATTTTTTTTATTCTGGAAATTCAGATTTGGTTGTGGAAACAGATAACAAGTTTATTACTTAGAAATCAATAAGAATTTTAAAGCATTAAAATTTTTACTCGGCATATATCAGCATTCATTTGGCTTATTAGGGAAAATTGTTAAAATTTTGAATATTTTCTATTTAATATATATTTTTAAAAGCGTGGGTATTATATTTACGTATTTTACATATATTTATGATTTTGAATTTGAAAAAAAAACATATAACATTATTTTTCATCGAATTAAGGCAGCTATTGATGCATTTTTTCCATAATGTTTTGATTGACTTCATTAAAACAGGAACAGATTTCCAAATTTATTGCTTTAAAATGTCCTGTAACTATTCTGAGTGTAGTGTCGATTTTCCCCAGCTGGCAGAAGTAACTAAAAGATATCTTTTCAAATACGTTTGAAATAAAACATGAAATTAAATCTAAAATTTGCATTAACCGGTATTATTTAATTTGTTTCTGCTTCTAGTTTTTTATTACATTTTCAAAGAATTTTTTCTGGCTTTTCTAGTCATTTCATATACAAAAATAAATAAAAGAAATATAAAAGAAGTTCAATTTCAATTTGAATCACAATGTACCGTCATCAGGGGTGACATTAGGTCTAGGGGTGAGATTGGGTCATACAAAATAGCTGAAGTTTGTATGACCCGATCTCACCTCCCAAACCCAATGTCACCCCTAATGACGGTATTTAAAGTTGTGGTTATTTTATAATCCATAATGTTGTGTACATATTTTTTTTAAAGTTCCTTTTGAACTATCTAAAAATTGCTGTCCTTTTTTCGATTGAAGTGTAAATTATCATCAATTAATATTTTTGAGCTTATTCTATAATTTTAAGCTTGAAAACATAATCAATATAATGAAAACATAGATTTTATGACTGTTTCAAAAATTTCCCGGGATCCCGGGAATTCCCGGGATTTTAAAAATATTTTTCCCGTTTCCCGGGAAATTCAAAACCCGGGAAAATTGGACGCCCTAGTCAATCTTGTACAAAATAAATCAATATTTTTTTGAACATATTATTCTGAAAAACATCCCCAAATTCCTCTACCTTTGTGCCGAGCATCGGACGGATGAAAAAAGCATACCAAGCATAAAAATTGATTCGGTGAAATCACCCAATAAATCCAATTAAACGCGAATTGTATGTTTGGGTTGCTCTGTGCACACACAGCTCTTCCGACGATGCAAATTACATTAATTGCATTTCACCATAAAGTGCACCTCGAGACGTTTTCTTCGTCAGTCTGGTCCCAAGTATCGATCGCAGTCGGTTAAGCTCGCACAGACCATATCTCTGTGTCATAAATAAATATGTGTCCAAAAGAGGAAGGCGGAAAGAAAGCACCTTCTTCGGGCGAAAATGTTGGACATCGAACTACTTACTGGCTCAAACTGACCAACTGTCCAGTTGTGCGTCGAGAGGTACTCGATTTCGCAGTGCAAGTCGTCAAGGGTATCGATTTCAACGGGGCTACCGAAGATGGTGGCATCACGGAAGGACCGAGTGTGACACCACCTGGTTTGGGGAGCTGAGGCGCGTGATGTGTGAAATTTTAATAAATCTTGTTAAAAACTGCAATACATGGGGGAAAGGGGATAATGAATTGCTCACACTTTAACAGTTTTTATTTGTTATAACATGAAAAAAAGTGATAATGATGGGCGTTTATTTTGATCATTTTGATTGCTTGCATAGTGTTGAAATGTTTTTAAGTTTTTTTTTCGCTGGTTGGACGCGAACAAGGATAATCACTCACGGAGTTCTCAGGGGAAGAGAATCTCCTTTCAACAAAAATCAAAATCAAATTATTCGCACTATAGCATTGCGTTCTCGATTGCGAGATTCCTACTCGAAACTAGGTGTCCGAAGGCTTGATTGTTGAGGCAATTGCAAAGATTACACCTTAGCTTCCATCCACCCCGGGATTCAAACTGACGACCTTTGGATTGTTAGTCCAACTGCCTACCAGCGACTCCACCGAGGCAGGACCCAGGGAGACGACTCCTACACCTGGACTAAGGTTACGACCTCACCTTTTTTTTAGGTTAGTCCGGGGCCAACATTTACTTCCCGTCTGACGGAAGGCGTGATCAGACAAATCTCGTCTCGAAAAATGCCACCGGGACCGTCTGGGATCGAACCCAGGCCGACTGGGTGAGAGGCAATCACGCTTACCCCTACACCACGGTCCCGAACCAGTGCTGAAAATGTCAGGGGTCCTGACGCGAAAATCGGCGACGCTGACACGAATTTTTCAGATCCAGTCACTGAACGGCAAAACCGTGACATAAACAAACCCGGCGCAGTCGTGAGTGCCCCAGTTCATTGAGCAGCTGCAATGCGAGGCAGTAGTCGACCAACGCTCATTCGACGTTGCACGCACACACATAAAGAAACAAGTTTTTACACAAAAAGTTTGTATGTATACATGGAAATGTATTTTTGAATAAAAGTTATGGTTGTTGGAAGTGTTTTGCACAGTCTTGAACCATTCAATTGTTTTAAAATAGTCAAAATAGTGTTTAAAGAGGATTTTACGAGTCAGTCATATCTTGTCTCGCATTCTCCAGCAGCCGGCCGGCACGAGTCAGGCGGCAGTGGTTGAACGGCCACAGTAGGCTTACATTCACATGCTAGCAGTGAACTGACATTTTGGTTTGTTTCATGTGTACGCTGGGTTGGAAACTTTTTGCAGGCCTGTCCCGAACAACACAGTAACCTCCAATAACTGCGAAAAAAATCTTTAGTGATTAGACAATCCTTAAGAATTTACAATAAATAAACTATTTTTCTCCTGTTACGTAGTTATGGTTTTCCACTAACCACATCCAGTCTCCGCCATTACAGCGTACTATCCACTGCTCTGATGCTCATTTCAGATCTCCGGTTTTGTCAATGCGGATGGAGAGCAAATCGAGCTCAGTATCCCCTCAATTGCCGGGCTCCTGTGGTCTAATGGTTACAGGTTTCGCTTCATGAGTGGAAGGTCGTGGTTGGCAAATCCTTTCCCCTGTACTCTCCACATGTATAAGGACCAACTGCTCTGTATATTTGCATCTGCAGAGTTCCACGGCCCAATCGTAAAAAAGTACTTTGAAGGGACGAGTTTTAAGAAACCAGAACGCAAATTAGCACTTCAGTTCTAGCGATACATTTGGACTCAAAATGGAAAAGGCAGAGCCAAAGAGGAAGGAAAAAATATTCAAATGAGAAATAGTCAATGCGGATGGCAAGCAAATTGGACTCTCCCAGATGAAAAAAAAGGTAAACAAGAAAGTTCTCACAGGGAATATTTTAAGTACTCCAGAATAACTCTCTCACCAATCCATGTGGCTGGATTGTTTTCGTTGCGTCCAAAATTAGACTCTCACCATTGCAATTTCCTCAAAACAGCATCAGAAAAGCAAGCAGATCCTTTCACGGGATCAGAACTCGATAAACATAACTCTTTCTGCATACCTGCCGCAGCCTCTTCACTGTTTTTCAGTAAACTTTCCTCGCAAGTAACTTATTTAGATTTCCCAATCCGAATACCGCCAAGATCCTCAGAATCTTTAGACAATTTTGATCTGTTTTACTCTTTCGTGGACTTTTTTTGTATTTTAGGAAATCAACTTTTATTGATAGAAAGTAATAAATCGGAATTTCATTTCGTGTACATTTTTTTCTGAAAAGTTCTAATCATAACTTACAACTGTGCCGAAGACACCTAATCGATAAGAATGTCCCTTCCCAAAATACAGAATTTTGTATGCATTGTTGTATGTTTGCAAAATTGTACGGAGCCTTTTATGGAAAAGCTTCTGCCTGTCACAGGCCATTCTTATCTACCATCAAGTTTTATAAATAGTTTGAACTCACTTAGAAGCATGGGTCCTGGTGTTCAGTTAAAAGATAAAAAATCACTTACTCATCAAACGAATCTTTTCTGACTGAAGCATACAACCATTCGTGAGTAAATTTCTTTGCCTAGGGGAACGGCATCTAATTCCAGCGTGCCTCTAATGTTGCTATATCAGCACTTTGACATTCAATTACAGCTCATTAAAAGCGTTTTCAACTGAAATCGAGTGATAAATTGCTCAATAAGAAGTGAGCAAGCAAGTTTCTATCAAAAGTTTTGCAAAATTAATTGTTTAAATAGTGGAAAATAGCAAATTGGATGGAGTTAGGAGCGAGTGCTGCCTTGTCGCACGTGCATTTTGGGCCAAATTAACTTCTTAACTCGAAAGTCATTTTGTGCAGCTTTTTGACCTTCACACATCCCCAAAATTTGATTTCCATCCTGAGATATTCGATAAAACAAATGTTGTCACTCTTAATATGAAAGAAGTTTCAATCTTATCGTGCTATTGCGCGTACTCCCTAAAAAGACACGCGGCACTTTCGGCAAATGCGCTCTGTCAAATCCCACACTGCGCGTTTTATTTTTGTTGATCTTCTTCTTCGCCAGGTATGTTTTATATTGCACTAAAAGTGCAGAAACCCCCTGGCAACAATGTCTACGGTACATTCTGTAATGCCGGGCGGCATGTACCTTTGAGAGAAATGGACAATATCTTGACACACCTTGAAAATTGCTGTCGGTGCGACAGCTGACCAAAGGGATTTCAGATCAGAACGCGTTTGACACACGTACATGCCCGACCAAACTTCAGGACAATGCCCAGAATGGTCAACTAATCAAAACGTGTTTGTTATTGTTTAAATTGCGAACTCTAATTTTTATTTACACTGTATTATTCAAGCATTTCCGTGCAACACTTCCCGCTCAAAACCAGCCCAAACCATACACGCGTCCTGCACGCGTCCGTCAATGCGCTAAAGAACCATCAATCAGATTATCCCACGATTTCTTCACGCTTCAAGTCAGTCTGTTTAAACTTCGTGCCGGGATTCCACTTCCTTCTCGCCGTTGACTCGGTTGGTCAACTGGCCAACAATTTATCACCCAACCCCCCCGTACATGGAAGTCAGTGCAAGTGTGCCGGCCTCGGCGCTGAAGAACTCCTTAGGTTAGGTGTCTTATCTTTCGGAAACTTGGGTACCTTCATTCACATGCGCGAGTCCTGCCATAAAAGGACATAAATGCATCGCAAACATAAATTAATTTATTGAATCGAATTAAGCCCCAACGACGAGCTTCGCCTCCAAGTCACGGTTGATAACCGCGTGCAGCTGATCCTAATCCAAGCCGCCAGCGTCTGTCAACAAACGCTGCTGCTGCTGATTGAAATCGAAAGTTCGCACGGGTTACTGAATAGTCGATCAATCGACAATTCAAAGGGTTGGGAGGAGGACCGGGGCTGGCGTGGCATGATTTCGAAATGTATAGCTGGTTCCTGTACTTCCTCCAAGAGAGACCCCTCGGATCAACACAAAACGCAATTCAAATCATTATTGCCATATATGATTTGTACGGTTGGCGCACTTGAACGGCCTCAACGACCAGCGCAACTCTGCGTTGCAGCAGCTTGGAAACCGGAACGAGAGTCGTCACTTTCGTTAAACTCCCAATAGATGGGGTTCGTCGCCGCCGGTGATTGAAGTCGCTGGATCAACGGGAGACGCAATATCGGCATCAACTTCAGCAGGACATCCATGAGGGATCTCTGCTAGCTTGCGTCTGTCGCCGTAACCCCAATGTCAACGACTTCTGTTGACTCTCCCATCCCTCCATTGCAACACTTCACCAAGATCGTCTCCTGGGTATCAATTTTGCTTATTTAACTCTCCTCCACCCGGCGCAGATTACCATTCGATTAGATTTGAGAGAAATGTTTACGTCTGCACTCGGTTCGCGCGGATCGATTGAGTGCATTACCATATTTTGCTATAATAAACTCCGCATTTTCCCTCACGCAACGCAACTATCTTGTCCGGTGGGAATATCGGAAGCACCACTTCTTGATTTCCTTCGCCTTTTGCGTTAACTTGACTAAGCTGGTGGGCTTGATGGAGCAGTACTTTCTGGGAATCAACAGTGGATATTATGGAAAAGAACCAGCACCAGAAGAAAGTGAAAACCCTTTTTCTTACGTCAGGCGACCCTTGGGGATCTTCCAAGATGGAGCAACGTCCGGTTAAGGGTTCAGTTAAGTGTTTCTTTGTGGTTACATGAATCTAAGCATAATATTGATTTTGTCTTCCTACACATTTGTTACTACACTTTGTGATCGAAAACTAGTATTTTTGCTCTTCTTAAAAATTCCAGAAAACCCTTCTACTCATGCATTCAAATGGATTTTAATTTACGTTCACAGTGCCCATAAATTACGAGTCCTCCCTTCCCTGTGACGAAAGTAAGTTGAGTTCACGCCAACAGCCTCGTTTAATACAAGCATCCATCAGATGTTTGTCGCCGGCGTCGCTAAATTGCTTAAGAAGAGAGGAAGGCAGCATCGAAAAGAAAAACAAAACATGTTTAAATGCCGAAACGAATGGGAAACTTGTGTACACCTTCATGAACCAGAAAGGTACGCGGTTCATCGGCCCTGCTGAACCCACCGCAGCAGAACACTCTCACTGCGGAAAGTCACTACTTTGTAGCGGGCGGAGCAAGCTTTCTGGTGAATTACGAGGCGTTGGCGACACTCCCTTCGTCTGAAAGCTGCTGTTTAACACCAGCGCGAGTCAGGAACCTCACCTCGACCTTCACGACCAGCCTGGCAACTGTCGATTTCCAGAGCCCCACGAAATGTCACCTAAAAGGGGCAAATCGTTCTGCAAGAACACCATCTCTCCAATACAGAGCCCGACAGCGGTGGATGAGGTATTGCACAGGTCGATGTTCCACTCGCGTGCTCAACGAGCTATCAGGCGTAAGAAATCACACGATTCCGGCGAGAGGTTCTTGGTCGTTGTCGTCAAGACTTTTGCCATGCTCGTTGACACGGTTGTCGCGAGTACAGTTTGGGTAGGGTAGTTGGACCAGTTATTGGACAATTAGGGACTTTTTGATTAACAATTGCCACTTGGAATAAATTGCAAACATCTTACCCCGCAAAGTGCCGAGTTGATCATCAGTTGAACGAAAGATGAGCAAGCAGGCAGAGTGCATCAGAATGACACTATCAGTTCGGTCGTGACATTGAAAGGCTTGAAGAAGTTGAACGTGACAAATTGTTTGGCGCGCTTTCAGCTTTCGGGTTCGGGATGGTGTTGCTGGTGGCGATGATTTCCGAGAAAGGTGAACGAACTTTAATTCGTTTAAAGCTTTTTATTGCTTGATTCAGATACTTATGAGGTTCATTGATGATTTTTATTTTACTTTATTTGTCAGATTTACATTTTCTTCTCCATATACAGTACAAATATTTTTGAGTGTCTAATAACAGTCCATGATACGATTACAGCTGTTACAGCAAAAAGAGTTCAATTTTGGAATGCTTAAAATTTGGTTGGTTGAAATTTACCACTTTTGCCTTCCTCACTGAGGTAAGGCTATAATCCTGCTCGAATTTTGAACTTTTCATATGAACTTCGTAGGCCAACCTTCATGTATAAATATTGACTCAGAATTGAAAACTGAACAAATGTCTGTGTCTATGTGTGTGTATGTGTGTATGTATGCTTAAAAATGTGTTTTCTCATATATCGGGATGTTAGATAAATGGCAAGAAATTGATTCCAATACCATCATGTTACACATCGTTGGATAGGTAAAAGACCTTTCCAACGAGTCCAGTTCATTGAAGATCTGGCAACCCTGTCTCGAGTTATGACCACTTAAGTGATATTTATGTACTTTTTCGAATCAGGATCTCACTTAAATGTATGTAAACGATGTCCGAATCCATTATCAAACCCATTGATAGTTAGGTAATTGGAAGACTTTTCAAACGAGTCTGAATCGGGCAACTCTATTTTAGATATGATGTACTTTCCAAAGAATTAATAATTCAGATGAAAAATATTTTCGAATATTTTTTTTTAGGAAGTAGTTAGGAAGGCATCAACCACATAGGTGGATTAAGTTAGATTTTTGAGTAATATTACCTAAAAAGTGATGAAATTTTTGTTGGCCGGTAATGCATTAAATATATACAATTTTGTGAGCTGGTATTGCCAAATGGGTCACGGTGATTTTTTTTTCAGAATACTTAATACTACAAAAAAAAGCCACACTTCTGATATTTGGCATCATGAGAAAGGTGCTTTTCCAGACATTTTTTAATCCCAAGTAACATTGTTTTCCAGGAGTTCTACAAGAGCTCTTCAAGATAACTACAGCATAGCAGTTTGGACCGCGGTAGGATAAAACTCTCTTCAAGTACTCTTCCAAACTCCTGAAGAAGTTTTGAAGAGAATTTTATCCTACCGCGGTCCAAACTGCTATGCTGTAGCTATCTTGAAGAGCACTTGTAGAACTCCTGGAAAAAAATGTTACTTGGGATGTATTCAAATTTATCTTTATTTAATTCATATTTTTAAAAAGTCTGTGAAGTACATTTTAACCAATGTTGGACCCAAAAATATGGTTTCTTATCTATTTTTTTAGATTTTCTGAATAATTTTAAAAACTATACAAAGTTATAAACATTTGTTTTTGAACAATTAATACTATACTTCTACATAGAGCGTCCAATATCCCGTCCCGGGAATTCCCGAAAAGAAAACATTTTCTTAACTTTTTGGAACCATTTTGCCTTCCTCACTGAGGTAAGGCTGTAATCCTGCTCGAAAAATGAACTTTTGAAAAAAAGCTCGTAGACCTATATTCATGTTTGCCTATCGACTCAAAATCGAAAACTGAACAAATGTTTGTGTGTGCGTATCCACTTTGGTGCTCAAAATTCTTGCCAAGTTTTCTCGGCACTGGCTGATCCGATTTGAGTCAAACAAGTTGCATTCGATTTGGTGCCCCATACTGCACTATTGAATTGTTTGAAGATCCGATAAGTAGTTCAAAAGTTACGTATAAAAAAGTGTAAGAGTTGCGAATCAGGTGCTGGAATTTTGATGCCGGAATTCACTTATCTATATGAAAACTATGTCCGGATCCATCATCCGACCCATCGTTGGTTAGGTTATCAAAAGACCTTTCAAATGAGTTTAAAACATTGAAGATCTGGCAACCCTGTTTCGAGATATGACCACTTAAGTGATATTTATGTACTTTTTTGAAGCCGGATCTCACTTAAATGTATGTAAACTATGTCCGGATCCATCATCCGACCCATTGTTAGTTAGGTAATCAAAAGACCTTTCCAATCAGTCCAAAATATTGAAGATCTGGTAACCCTGTCTCGAGATATTTATGTACTTTTTTGAAGCCGTATCTCATTTAAATGTATGTAAACTATGTCCGGATCCATCATCCGACCTATCATTGGTTAGGTTTGAAGATCTGGCAACGCTCAGTCTCAAGTTATGACCGCTCAAGTGACATTTGTGTATTTTTTTATTGAGAAATAGATGGAATTGGTGTCCAAACCCATCATATCACCAAATGTTGGTAAAAAGTGAGGAAGGCGCCAACCACATAGGTGGATTAAGTTAGTTTTTTGAAAATGCTCTGAAAAAAGTTAATAAGTGAAGAAACTCAACATAATTTTCTCCAATTCAATTTATTGTTAAGTTCATACAGAATTAATCAGATGATCATAAAATTTTATAAACCAAGAACTAGGGTGGTTCAAAAAATGGCATTTTTCGTCGGTTTTCGCAAAAACTACATTTTTCAAAAAAACATATCTCCGGAACCGCTGAATCAATTTTTGAGCGCAACGTTTCAAAAGAAGGATTATTAGTTGGGCTTTTAAGGAAAATATGTGGAGGTTCGAAAAAGCTTTATTTTTTGTATTTTTTTATTTGGCTCAAACTTTGTGGGGGTCTTCCCTATGACCAAAGAAGCCATTGTCCATATAAATTTCCATACAAATTTGGCAGCTGTTCATACAAAAATGGTACGTAAATATTCGAAAATCTGTAACTTTTGAAGGAATTTTTTGATCAATTTGGTGTCTTCGGCAAAGTTGTAGGTATTGTTAAGGACTATTTAGAAAAAAATAGGCACACGGAAAAAAATTTCCCGATTTTTTTATTAACTTTTTTTTCACAAAAACTCAAATTCCCAAAATACGTATTTTTTGATTTTCGAGATTTTTTGATATGTTTTAGGGGACAAAAATCCGCAACTTTTGAGCTATAGAGAAACATGGTCAAAAAATCTGCCACCGAGCTATGATTTTTTGAAAAACTGGTGATTTTTGGAAAAAATCGAAATTTCATACATAACATTTTTTTGACCTCATTTTTTAATGCAAAATTGAATTTGCAATCGAAAAGTACTTTACAGATTTTTTGATAAAGGGCTCCGTTTTCAAGATATAGCCACCGAAAGTTTGATTTTAGCGAAATATTTGCAGTTTTTCAATTTTTAAAAATAGTGACCATGAGTGACCATTTCTGAAAATATTTTTTTTTAAAGTTCAGAAAATTTGCTATAAAATTGTCTAAAAGACATTGAAGATTGGACCTCTGGTTGCTGAGATACAGCGGCTTAAAGAAAAAGAAACACGAAAATTGAAGTTTTCTAAGTCTCACCCAAAAAGCCCACCATTTTCTAATGACGATATCTCAGCAATTAATGGTCCGATTTTCAATGTTAATACATGAAACATTTGTGAAATTTTCCGATCTCTTCGAAAAAAATATTTTGAAAAAATTAAATCAAGACTAACATTTTAAAAGGGCCAAACTTTGAATATAATGCCCATTAAAAATGCTAGTATTGATTTAATTTTTTTCAAAATATTTTTTTCGAAAAGATCGGAAAATTTCCCGAATGTTTCATGTATTAACATTGAAAATCGGACCGTTTCGTTTCGTATTTTGGGAATTTGAGTTTTTGTGAAAAAAAAGTTAATAAAAAAATCGGGAAATTTTTTTTCCGTGTACCTATTTTTTTCTAAATAGTCCTTAACAATACCTACAACTTTGCCGAAGACACCAAATTGATCAAAAAATTCCTTCAAAAGTTACAGATTTTCGAATATATACGTACCATTTTTGTATGAACAGCTGCCAAATTTGTATGGAAATTTATATGGACAAACTAATGATGCAAAATGGCTTCTTTGGTCATAGAGAAGGCCCCCACAAAGTTTGAGCCAAATCAAAAAATACAAATAAAATCCATTTCCGGTTTTGGTAGAGAATCGCTCAACTGGGTTTTTTCGACGCGCCGCGCGCAGAAACGGGAGAAAGATGAAAACGGGTTAAAAACTACTTTTTTCACTAGAACTGCGATAACTTGAAAATTTCAGCGATGAACTATACATGTTTGAGTACCAAAAGTTGCGTCTTTCAATTACGATTTTTTTTTTCAAATTTCTCATGAAATTAACTTTGATTTTCACATGGCATTGAAAATAAAATGTGTAGTTTAAAGAATTTCAAAACACGAGATCATTTCTTTCTTTATTAGGTCATTACAAATATTATTAGAAGTTTTTGTCTCTCCCCCCCCCTCCCATTTATTAGTTGGGCTTTTATATGAAAAAAGAAGTTTAACAACCAGAAACCATTGGAAGTGCATTTTTTTGCGTATATGAATGCCTTTGGAAATATATGAAATTTTTATGAAATAACAATGTAGGTACTGTTTTTTTTCGCAAAAAAAAAATCGTAAATATTTTGATATTTTGAAAACTAATGATTGGAAACTAACTGGACTGGTGTAAAATGAATTTTCTTTTTTTACCTTAACATATTTTTGTATTTATTTGAAGAAAGGTTTAAAGTGCCATAAACTTGCTATATTTTGTATTTGACAGTCCGTATTTTTTTTTTTTGCTGCAAAAATCAATAGCCCATAGCCCATAGTATGAGTCAATTTTGTTTTCATGGGTCATTGAATCATCAGTTTAGAAAAGCAAACAAAATATGCTCAGCCAAAAAGTTTTTCGAAGAACTATAAAAAAAATCTTTTCTGGACCTTTTGATTTTTTTTCAGCAAACCCTAATATTTAAAAAAAAACAGGGTTGTTCCCCCACAAAGTTGTAATCAAACAAATATGACCATTGCAAATATTTTTTGAAGTTTATGTTCCTCGACTCTGATCAAAGTCGAAGGGGGGGGGGGGGATAAAGTTTAAAAATTAAATTTACGAACCACGGTTTTCACATTTGAATCAAAAACGTGCTTAAAAATGCATTATAATCATGTTAAGTTGTTTTGCAATCATTAGTTTTCAAAATACCTAAGTATTGACGAATATTGTTTTTTTTTTTTGAAAAAAAAAAAAGTTTTGCGGTGCTGTTCATCGGAGATTCATAAAAAATCAAAATATTTTTAATCCATCCCAAACATGCTAAATATGATTATCAATGCAGAAAAATGCGCTTTAGATTGTTTTCAGTTGATTTTACTTATATTTTCATTAAAATTTTGAAGTTTTTTGAAATATTTTTGTTGCTTCCTGATTTTTTGAACAAGTTTAGAAGGGAGGGGTGGGGGTTATTTTCTGTTTATGAATCGTGAAAATTACAAATCTTTTTATTCATATTTGAACATTTTTTATTAATAAATCATGAAACATACGTTTCCGATGAGAAATTTTAAAAAGATAAAACACATTAGAATGTGTTTATTCATTTTTGTAAATTTCACCAAAAGCTTACAGTAGGACAGTTATGCTTTCAATTTCAACGAAGAATCTCATATGTTGAGGCAGTGCTAAAGCTAAACGATTCTCTCTTGGTCACACAAACTATTTAGCTCAATTTTATCAGAACGATCGAGGCCGGGAAATCACCGGAATCGAAATAAAAATCCCAAATTAATGGCCTGGAACGATCTTCTATTTTGATTTGAAGGGCGCGTGAAAGAACCGCGGAGATATCTTAGAACTTGCCTATACACATTCCTGCGTAGATAAAGAGCGGGCGTGTTGGACATCAAAACTGGTCGTAAAAGTATAATTTTATCAATTAAAAAGACATAAATTTGGTGCCTATACAAGCGTGTCGTAGTCTTTGAGAAAAGGGAGAATAGTTTTGTTTGGGGGTCTAATTGGTCGTAATTGTCGCAGAGCTTTGTTTTTTCGTCGCTGATTTCGACATTTTACCTCGTAGTTTGATAAGTTGACACACCAGTATGCCCTTTGAGCAAAGTTACACACACATACACACACACTTATGCATTCTAGTCGAGCCAGACTATTTGGGTTAATATTCAATCATCCGCGCAGATCGTTTTAAAATGTCATGTTTTGCATTTTCCGTCAGCTTTTTCTGCCGTTTGTCGCACGCCACGAAGCCTTGCCCAACTCGTATTATAATTCACCCTTTGGCGACATTCATATTTTGCACTCCGACTCCCGGTGGTGTATGTGTCTGGGCTGGACTAAAGTCGTGTTTGTTTTGACTTGGTCCGGGATGATGCCGGGTTAGGACCACACGAGGTTCAGAAGAAATATGGTCGAAAACGTGACGAAACGGCAGCGAGATCGAACTGATCTGGATTGGAAATAGTGAATTGATTCCCGATTGGAATTTGGGCCAACGGAAATTTGATGGCATTAGTTAATTGCCCTAGTTTTAGTTTTTTTTCTAAAGCAACCTTTCCCTCCACAAAAAGATTATTCAAATATAATTGCACCCGTCAACATTCAACAAGAAGTGCTTGAGTAATCTAATCCGGAGTTGTGCAGAGATCATAAATTGGATCAAGTCATGATCGCCCACTGTCAATCATCCGTAACCTTGAACTTTTCTCACTGCAAAGCTGGACCAGGAAAGAGCAAACAATTTAGTTGAGGTGTGCAATTGTAGCACGCTAAATTTGGCTAAACATTTTGACCTTTGGTATCGCAAACCTTGAAATTTCGATACCCCATAAAAAGAAACGGTCAGCAAACGACTATTATTAGGGGAAATCTAGGCCATTATCAAAATGCATAGCTCCGTTTTGGAGGAGAGTGAAGGTCGCAACGGCGAATCTGTGTCATACTTTCAAGGGTTTTCAGTTCCCCCTAGTCAAAGAAGGTGACAACTATGCAAACCCATTGACCTAGTGCAAGGTACCGCTGAACATCGGATGACACCAATTCTCCTCGCAGCATCAAAGAAGGGAAGGCGGGGTGTCCTCGCACGACAACGGCATCTCCTCAAAGAATGGCTCATTCGAACTCATCGCACTCATTGTGTATCGATGTGGCCATGAATAAGGTGCTCGCATAGGCGTGTGTTGAATTAGACGTGCATTATTCACCGGCACGGATGATTAAATAAACGCGATAAGCGTTTTCTTTCACCTGGGCAACATGGGATCCAAATGAGCCGCCGAAGGTTGCCACCCTAATGATCGGTGGGCGTTGGTTGGATCGCGCGTTTTTTCTCACTGGGTACACGGGGATTGTCGAAATGACCTGAATGCAGTCACCGTGTACTTTGGGAAGAGCTGTAAACCTATAAAAAGGAATTTAATAAACTTAATTTTCTCACAAAGTATTGAAAAAAAAAATGGTGAGAAATTTACATCCTCGAAAAAAGGGCTACACTAAAATCTCGTTCCCCTATCAAAACAGTTATAAATTTTCAATTGGGCAAAACATAATTCCTCTTTTCCCAATTTCCTCTTTCAAAACAGTAAATGAAAGAGAAATATTCTCAAATCAGCGATTTTTTTTGCGACTCGACTGCGTATGAAACTTCTCAATATTCCGACTAACAATTCAAAAGGGCGTAATATTGAATGCTTAGCCCATTTGAAATGTTAGTCTTGATTTTAAGTGTTTGAAAATATTGTGTTCGAAAAGATTGGAAAATTTCACGAATGTTTCATATTTTAACATTGTAAATCAGATCATTAGTTGCTGAGATATCGACATTAGAAAATGGTGGGTTGTTTGAGTGTGGCTTAGAAAACATCAATTTTTCTGCTTTTTAAGCCTTTTCATGTCCATATCTCAGCAACTAAAGGTAGCATCAACAAAGTTCAAAAAAAGCAAAATATAGAGAATTTTCTCAGCTTTTCAAAAATATTTTTTTTTAAATGTGGACAAACATGGGCAATTATTTAAAAAAATGAATAACTGCGATTATATTTTAAAAAATAACCTTAAAATGGCTTCAACTTGCAAACGGTGCACTTTATAAAAAAATCACTAAATGAAGTTGACAAATTTTTCGACTAATGTTCGATTTTCTGTAAAATCTGTATTGATTCAAAAAATCAAAACTCGGTCAAACTTTTTTTGCCCGTTCTGGAAATTTATGAAAAGTTGGCATATGATGTCTTCTAAAACAATCATCCCACATATTCGGAATACCCACAAATTTGGAACACTTTTGTGATAATTTGTCAATAGGATGCAAAATGCAATTTTTCTGTCGACCTCAATATTTTTAGGACTTTTATTTGGACATTCTCTTGCTATATCACCAATAAAAAAAGTACTTTTTGAACAAAAAACCTCATTTTAAGCCTATTTTATCCAGAGCAGCAAAACACTGCCTCCAAATTGCCTGTTTCATAATCGTGGGATGTTAATGTGCCTCCTACAATTGTGGAACACTTGAATTTAACTGATATTTTCACAAAAAAGTTATCAGACCATGTTTAAAATAGCACTAAACTTGAGTTTTATTGGTTTCAGAGTGTGAAGTAATTTTTTTGTAAAAAAATATGTACTTCTGAAGAAAAAAAAGTTTGTTTACATCGTAAGAAAAAAGTGTTCCGAAATTGTGGATATCAAGGGCCAATGTTTTTCTTTAAAAACTTTATATAAAACATAAAAATGTACAGCCGGTCTATACATTAATCGAAAAATCGCAAGAAAAGCTTTCACATGAAGGTAAAAGCAAATCATTATGTTCAATTATCGATTTTCTATGATTTTTTGAACATTGGCAGATCTGTAAACTGTTCCGAATATGAGGGATTACTGTATTAGAAAACGAAAAAAAAAATCAAATATTGTTTTTTTTTGCAAATCAAGTTTTAGTGACAAAAAGTTAAATCACATCACCATTTTTTACCGTGTATCTTTTTTTCAGTGTATTCCTTACCCATACCTACAACTTTGCTGAAGACACCAAATCGATCAATAAATTTCTTCAAAAGATACAGATTTTTGAATAATCATATTTTCATTTCATATATTTTTGAATTTTCATATATATTTTTGTGCTGTCAAATTTGTATGGAAAATTATATGTACAAACTAATGATGCAAATCAGCTTGTTAGGGCATACCGAAGGCACCAACAAAGTTTCAGCCGGATTAAAAAATACAAAAAAAAATGAATGACCGATATCTGAGAGAATTGCTCCTTTATAGAAGTTCGTTATTGCATAATGCTGCAAATGTTTAACAATCCCTGAATCCCTGAATGATAATGTTACAATGTATATTAGGGTGGTCTAAATCCGGGCTTCGTTGAGGCTACGCCCTGAAATCAAAGATGATCCATTTCTAAGCTAAAATCCAAATTTGAGCTGATTCTGACCACAGGCATTTCTTCCTCTAATCCCTTAAAGTTTGTAAGGGAAAAATCGTCAAAATGTATGGAGAAAAGCAACTGTTTCAGTTTGTTACCTATGGATGGCACTATAGTTTTTTTAATACTTTTGGAATTTTCGGAAATAAGATCTTCATTGAATTTAGAAAAACTTTCCTGAAGACACCGTATATTTAGGATTTTTTTCTGAAAAGTTATTTGCTTCCAAAATAGTAGTTTATGCAACAAAATACTAAAAAAAAAATTTTTTCAGCACGAGTCGTACATTTATCCAACGAGGTTCACCGAGTTTTGCGACGAGTTCCATACAACATTTTTTGCAATTCCGGAAACACCCTTTGAGTGAAGTAATTAGTCAAATGTTCATGTATTTTGTCAATAAATCATTCAAATCAAAAAAATGATAAAAAGTATTACTTTTCGAAACAAATGCTGAAAAGTTCAACATTTCAGAACCCATTGCAGTGCTGAAAAGTATAACTTTTCAGCATTATGTTGAAAAGTGTTGCTATTCGATTCAGTTATTTTTGGTACAGAAAAGTATGCCATTTGGTCGTTCAAGAATTACAGGAAAAGTAAATAGTTTCACATACTTCAGTCAGTCATGGACACTTAAAATCTAGTAGGCACAAAATCCACAACTTCCGTTGTCATTTTGGCAACAATTGTCCGCATTTCCAAATTCTAACATGGTCGTAACACGTAAAACCAGCCCAAGATCACAACACGCACCCTCTGGCAGCCGTCGAAGACCGGTGGAAAAATCCCGACGACCGCCCGCACCTTCCCGCCAGTTGTCCGCCCACGCTTCCCGGCGAACCGTCCGGGCCCGGCAACGATCCAGAGTGCGTTCGACGGCTGAAGCTCGACGGAAACTTTCCTCCCGTGGTAGGATCCCCCTGGACGGAAACGGACATCAGAATCGACGGATTGTCCTGCTGGACGCGTGTAATGTTGGGTACTTTTATACCAATCACAGTGGTTTTGGTGTTAACGGGTTGGCGATTGCGCTGAAATTCTTTTGGGATCGTGGCCACGAGGCCTACGGTATGCTGCCCAAGTTCCGGCTGAAGCCGGGGAAATCAAACGATCCGGGACTGTTGAATCAACTTTACAGAAAGGACCGTCTGATAACGACACCGTGCAAGGAGTTTCCGAGTCGTGGAATGTGCTACGACGATCGGTTCATGCTGGAGATTGCAGCTCGGTTCAACTGTGCCATCTGCTCGAACGACCAGTACCGGGACATCATGCACGAACGGCCAGAGTGGGCAGAACTTGTGCGAACTCTACGGATTCCATTCCAGTGGAATTCGAATACGTTTACGATCGGTAATGAATCCGCGCTTCAGTAGAAATAAAGCTAAATTATTCGTTCGCAAAAAATGGAAAGTCTGCTGTCTGTTTTCAGTCTTGACCTGGAACTCATCCGAGAATGTCCCACCCTTCAGTCGGTAATTTACAGCTAAACTTTGACTTTGTTGTTATTTCATTCCGCATACAAAGATTTATTTTCACCCATAAACCTTAACTGGACACGGTGCGAATGTGGTCAGTTTTGCCACCTGGGATGTGTTTAGTGTCGTCGACGCTGGATGTCAGCCACAGGAGAAAGAAAGATCGATTTCAGAGCTCATTACGGTTCTTCGCGGTGCCGATAATAACCATTATACGAGCATGCATTCCCTCTGCCGTTCAGTAAGTGATCCATTCCATTTCTCCAGGTTGACTTTTGGCCTATCGAACGGAATGGCTTATCGACAGAGTTTTGGTTCGCTGAAAATGTTGGCTGAAATTTATGTAATGGATTCGGAACATAATTGGACAAAAGTTGAATTTTGAGAGCATTTTTTTTTTGCTTTCAAGGGGTAGTCGAAAAATCCGGACAAATATTAAAACAATCTGAATTTCATCTACTGCATCAGTTTGTCAATCCGGAATCGTATCCATATTATTCAAATATTCACCTCACATTTCTCCCTAATTATCAAATTAAGCGCTTCTGGTCGTCCCCCGACCTAACTCAGCTTTTAAATCACCGATCACCGAAGATCGATACCTTCCCGTGACAATTTGTAGTCGTTTTTTTTCCAATCTCCAACCCAAAAGGAAGAAGCGTTTGTAAAATATCTCCGTCACAGTTACTTCACCCAGATCTGTGACCGAGAGAGAATTCTCCCCTGGCTGAAGGCGTCGAAAGAAAACCAACAATCGGAAAGGTTTAAGGGGAGATTCGTGATGATCTAAATCAATAACGCACACAAAAATGCGTTATCTAACAGCTTTAAGAGCTTCCCATCCCTTGGCCCTTTTTGGGAAGGGGGAGATCCAGAGGTGCCATAAATAACTCGATCTCGAATGGGCCAATCAGCGATCTATACTTGAGGGCAGAATGCACATGGGGTGGGGACTGACAGCACAAAAGTCACAGTTAGGTTTTACGATCGTCACGTTACGTATTTGGAGATGTTTTCTCGAATTTCAGCCTAGACTTACTGGGTAGAGAACACCTTGGGAAAAACGATCAACTTAGAGGTGATGAGGACCGCCCAAGATTGTGATCTCGTACGAATAAGTTTGGTGAAGGCGTTTGTGTCCCAAGCGACTATTCTTTATTTTTTTAGCAGGTTAAGAACATGAAGAGGAAAGATGGAACGAATTACCTTGAACTTACCTTTGATACCACAAAACTAATCGTTTCGCGCTTTCCTTGGAAATGGTGATTTTAGCGGATTGCATACTGGATTTTGTCATATTTATGCAACGATAATACGATGATTGGAAGTAGGACCAATTCCACCTGATCCAGATTCTTACAGCCATCCATTGCCGGCCGCTTTTATCTCTACCACACACCTGGAGACAAGGTTATGGCATTCGGAAGACAGGAATTGATGATGCTCCACTTATTAAGAGGATAAGGGAAAATCTCCAAGATTTCCTCACTCACTTCACTTGGAGTGTGAATATCATTTTTGTTTACCAATCCAAAGGCCGGGCATCAAACCCCGCCGTCAGTTCATGCATTTCAGTCATTCCAGAATCAAATTAGTTGGATCAGATGGGAACCCGAGCAGACGGAAATAACTTGGGAATAACATTTCTTGATATTTGAAAATACCTACCAACTCACACGAAAGCGGAAAAAGTTGCCCCGACCCCTCTTCGATTTGCGTGAAATTTTGTCCTAAGGGGTAACTTTTGTCCCTGATCACGAATCCGAGGTCCGTTTTTGATATCTCGTGACGGAGGGGTGGTACGACCCCTTCCATTTTTGAACATGCGAAAAAAGAGGTGTTTTAAATATGTAGCCTGAAACGGTGATGAGAAAGAAATTTGGTGTCAAACGGACTTTTATGTAAAATTAGACGCCCGATTTGATGGCGTACTCAGAATTCCGAAAAAACGTATTTTTCATCGAAAAAAAATACTAAAAAAGTTTTAAAAATTCTCCCATTTTCCGTTACTCGACTGTAAAATTTTTTGGAACATGTAATTTTATGGGAAATTTAATGTACTTTTCGAATCTACATTGTCCCAGAAGGGTCATTTTTTCATCTGGAACAATTTTCTTCATTTTAAATTTCGTGTTTTTCTAACTTTGCAGGGTTATTTTTTAGAGTGTAACAATGTTCTACAAAGTTGTGGAGCAGACAATAACAAAAAATTTGATATATAGACGTAAGGGGTTTGCTCATAAACATCACGAGTTATCGCGATTTTACGAAAAAAAGTTTTGAAAAAGTTACTTTTTGCGTTTCTCTTCGTTTCGTCGTCCGTGCCTGTCGCGGGTGACCATGAACGGCCATGATCGATGACGACCAACTTTTTCAAAACTTTTTTTCGTAAAAACGCGATAACTCGTGATGTTTGTTAGCAAACCCCTTATGTATATATATCATTTTTTTGTAATTGTCTGTTCTACAACTTTGTAGAACATTGTTACACTCTAAAAAATAACCCTGCAAAGTTAGAAAAAACACGAAATTTTAAAATGAAAAAATGACCCTTCTGGGTCAATGTAGATTCGAAAAGTACATTAAATTTCCCATAAAATGACATGTTCCAAATTTTTTTTACAGTCGTGTAACGGAAAATGGGAGAATTTTTAAAACTTTTTTAGTGTTTTTTTTTCGATGAAAAATACGTTTTTTTCGGAATTCTGAGTACGCCATCAAATCGGACGTCTAATTTTACACAAAAGTTCCTTTGACACCAAATTTCTTTCTCATCACCGTTTCAGGCTATTGAAAAACACCTCTTTTTTCGCATGTTAAAAATGGAAGGGGTCGTACCACCCCTCCGTCACGAGATATCAAAAAATGGACCTCGGATTCGTGATCAGGGACAAAAGTTACCTCTTAGGACAAAGTTTCACGCAAATCGAAGAGGGGTCGGGGCAACTGCTGTATGAGTTGGCGGAGAATTACCCTTATTATTTTTTGTTATTTCAACAACTAATCCGATCATCCCAATAACAATTCGAGGTATACTTCCATAACAAAAAATGTTATTCCCAAGTATTTAGGCTTTCAACCAATATCAGACCAATAACAAATTTTGTTATGATAACATAAACTGTTATTCAACTCTTATGCAAGATTGGATTTTTCAAGAAGATTAAATAAGACTTTCTGTTATTTTAACAGTATTTGTTATTGAAGTGGCATTAATTTTGTTATTATTGTCTGCCCGGGAATTGAACCCAGAATCATTCGCTTACAAAGCGAACATCGTGCCCATTCAGCCACGACTGCGTCTCAACTCGGAATCCAACAATCTAATCGTTCGTAAACAAAAACCAGCCAAATCTCTACAAACCATTCGCAAAATTGCATCGAGCCCGTCATGAAATATGTAAATTAAATTAACAAACGTGACACTAATTTCTGGTGGCCCACAATCTGCTGCAAAACAGCTGGCTGCAAACGAAGAAATGTTTCGCGCGGCTTCATCATCATCCGTTTGCCATCAGGTCCAAATCAGCTGCGGTTTCTCACCGACCTCAGAGCTCAAACCAGTCGCTGCCTGGAAACAGGAAATTATCAATATTCTGCAGCATGTTTTGGCGATCAAATAAAACGAGACCCCCTCGATCGTCGCGATCGACGACTGTTACGACATCGCGGCCACAAAAGATCGAAAATCGACCGAAATTTATGCGCGATTTTCCTCCCCCTGCCCAAACCCCGATCCGGTCCTGATTTTGAAAACGAGGAATTCTCTCCCATTTCCGTGGTGATGGTGACTCTTCTGGGAGTTTCCTGGCGCTGCCATCGAGATGTCGTCGAGGCGCGAAACTGTGACCTGATCGTGCGACGGCGGTTCGTCGTCGTCGGCCGTTTCGATCTTTTTATTACCGTTTAATGATAAGGCGGGCTGTTGAGATGTGGAGTGAGTGGGGTGTGGGAAGGTACTTGGGACTTGGGACCTCTGGTAATGGAGACCTGGAGCTGCTTGTTGTGGCACTCTTGCTTTCCATGGAGGTAACTTTGAAACAGGGTGGCGGTTCCTTGCTTAGAATTCTTGACGCTACTTTTTAGCTGAATCTTACAACGACTTTGACAGAAGTTCTGTCATCAAAACATCAACCAACATTTAAAAAAAATTTTGTTGAAATAGGCACCATGTAACCTCTGTTAGCTGATCGCAAAACGACTTTATGCCTTATTCCGTTCCCTCTATCGCCATGAACTGCTAAATCGGCCTTCTCAAGCCGCGTTTCCTTTGTACCGCACAGAGGTCCAATGTAGACAAAACATTTTTATGCTATCCAGCAGCAGCAACAGCAGGTTTACGACGGACGGATCATAAGCTGGGAACGGCGCGGTTGCGTCGATACACAGGTCGATTCGCGGTTGTTCGATACGATCACATCGTGTGCCGTACCGGAAAGCGTAACAAAAGCACGACATTTTTGCGCCGATACATCGAAGGGAAGCCAAGGATTTTGCAATGCGGTTGACGGGCAAAAAGTACATATTTTGTTTGTGGTGAAAAACCAACAAACATGATTTCGCACATTTTTATGCAACACTTGCGATTTTTGTTGCGAAATAAATCAAAAGTGAGAAAAAAAGGTAACAACAGAATCTGTTTTTTTATGCTTCATCTTTGAAGGTGCCTGATGGCTCTGTGCTTCCTATCTGGTTAGCAAAAGAGAGCACAGAAGCATTTTGCTGTAAAAAATGTAAAAGACACAGTGTCCAGCGACAAAAACAACACGTTTTGGCTAATAGGTCATTTTAATTACACCGACCAACAAAATTTCTGCGCAGGATCAAATCGAGGAGAAGCATAAAGTTTGGGGTTCCCAGAAACACGCGTATTTTGAATTTTTCAGAAATATTTAGACTGGACGAATGGTTTTTTTTTCAAATTTTGTATGGAGATTTAGTGCTGTTCGCTACTGAAATTCTCTACGAAATCAGTATTTTTTAATTTTAGTTTTTGTATTTTTTAATCCGGCTGAAACTTTTTTGGTGCCTTCGGTATGCCCAAAAAAAATTGCATCATTGATTTGTCCATATAATTTTCAATACAAATTTTGCAGCTGCCCTTACAAAAATGATATATGAACATATCTGTATCTTTTGAAGGATTTTTTGATCGATTTGGTGTCTTCGGCAAAGTAGTAGGTATGGATAAGGACGGTGGTATGGCATTTCACGGTCAAGGACAAATTTCGCGGATTACGCGGCTTCCGTGAAATCGCGAAAATTCACTTGCCCTATTAATATGTTTTAACACTTGTAGCACCAACGGGGTCAAAATTTACGCGAAGCACCAAGGGGGTCAAAAAAGTTGGAAATGCAACTTCATCCGGCTGTATCTCGGCGAAAACTCAACCGATTTGGATTATTCTTATTGCATTCGATCCGGAAGAATATCAAGAATCACCTCCAACAAGGTAGATCCAAAACAGATGCCTTAAGTTATAATAAAAAAGGCATTTCCAACTTTTTTTCCGATGGTTGTATGAGCCTGTGAAAATGCATTTCCAACTTTTTTGACCCCGTTGGGGCTACAAGTGTTAATGGACAATTAAGGTCAACTTTTCTCCATTTAAAAGATTGGACAGACTGTTGTTTTTTAAATTGGGTTTTTTTTTTCAAAAAAATATATTATTTATTAAATTGGTTTTAAAAAGTTCATGTTTGATTAAAAATAGAATTTGCAATTAAAAAGAAACTATGGTATAATTTTGATAAAGTTCACCATTTCAAGGTTGGTTAATTAATTATTCGAAATTATATTTTTTTATATCAAAAACCCCTAAATAAATTTATTTTTAATATTTAATACAACTTTTAGTAAATAAAAATAAAAAATCAAAGTGTTCGACTTGGACTAGATAAGTGTTTAGCGTTGAATAAAACATTATTAATAATCAAAAATCGAAAAATCGATTTGAGATCTGCTCTAGCTCTCCATGCCTTGTTCTTTAAAAGCTATTGTAGGTATCTAAAATATCATTACCTACTGACGATTAGGTTTCTACCACTACTACTTTTATAGTATAGAAGGAGTACTACAAAAATAATAATAAAAAATAGTTTTTGTGACGTTTACTGCCAAGTAATAAAAAGATTGAGAAGTTCTACAAGAGCTCTTCAAGATAGCTACATCATATCAGTTTAGACCACGGTAGGATAAAACTCTATTCAAGTACTCTTCGAAACTCATGAAGAAGCTTTGAAGAAAACTTTCTCCTACCGCGGTCCAAACTTCTATCTTTAAGAGCTCTTGTAGAACTCCTGATTTTTTTTGCAACTCCAGTGCCCTTAAATTTCATTTTTTTAAGCTTTTATTAGGGTCATTCTCTGCCAACTCACCCCTCTTCGATTTGCGTGAAACTTTGGTCTAAGGGGTAATTTTGGTCTCTGATCAAGAATCCGAGGTCCATTTTTCGATATCTCATGACGGTGGGGCGATACGACTCCTTTCATTTTTCTGGTTTTTTACTAAGACACGTTTTTCAGTGATTTGTAGCTCGCAAATTTGGTGTCAAAGGGACTTTTGTGTAAAATTAGACGCCCGATTTGATGACGTACTCAAAATTCCGAAAAAACGTATTTTTCATCAAAGGAGTTAAAAAATAGTTTTAAATTCGCTGCCATTTCCCGATACTCAACTGTGAAAAAGCGTGAGACATGTCATTTTATGGGTAATTTACTTTTCGAATCTGAAATAACCTAAAAGGGTCATTTTTTCATTTAAAACAAAAATTTTCATTTTAAAATTACGTGTTTTTCTAACTTTGTAGTGTTACATTTTAGAGTGTAACAATGTTCTACAAAGTTGTAAAGCAGACAAACACAAAAATTTTGACATATAGACATAAGGGGTTTACATGTATTCTTCACGAGTTATCAGAACTTTACAAAAAAGTTTTTTGAAAAAGTTATGATTTTGACCATTTTTTACCAGTTTTTCGAATTTTTAACCTCATCGTGCGCTTTTGAAAGTATTTTTTCCGAAATGTTCAGCTAATTTTACATAAGAATGACCCCTTGGACGATTGTTGTGACTCGTGTGTTTGAAAAGATGAGAAAATTTTCTATATTTTACTTTTCTGAACTTCCCGAGCAGGGGTAAATAACACGGGAATACCAAATTTTGGTATTACTTGGGCAAATAACAGCGACCAAAATGTGCCCTTGGTTGCCCAGTAATAGATGGTAAAATACCATGAAATCATACCAAAAGCTTGTATGTGGAAGGGCACAACAATACCATACCATGTTATTCCAAAGGTAAAATAATACCACAAAATAAAATCATTTCAATACCAAGTTGAGGTCTTCTGGATTTTTGAACATTGCTTCAATACCAAAACTTGGTATTGTCATGGTTTTAATTTTAGGTATTCCCGCGCCCTTGGAAAATCATATTTTGGTATTCCTGTGGTCTTCCACATACATGATTTTGGTATGATTTGATGGTATTTTACCATCTATTACTGGGCAGTGGGCAACCAAGAGCACATTTTGGTCGCTGGTATTTGCACAAGTAATACCAAAATTTGCTATTTTCATACCATTTTTAGTGCAGCAGTTGCAGTTAGTGAAAAAAACGTAAATGATCCTTATGCAACAACCAAATCTACTCACCTGATGATTCCATGTTGTTTTTAGTGATATTCTTCACCACACCGAATGCATTTGTCATTGATGAACTGCTGTACTTGAAGTTCTTGAAGCTTCTGAAAAATAACAAGATTGAAAAATAAGTATTATTAAAATGAAACTGGATTGAAATTCACCAAAATTCAATAATCTGTTGATTGACTCGTTTTTCAAAGTATTTGGTTATCCCAACTTAAAAAAATTTCAACGTTTTTGAAAAAAATATTAGTGGGTATATATCATAAAAAAAATTTTGATCAGCTTTAACATTTTTGGGTTTCAAGTCATTTTAGCGCAAAATTAATTATCTCGCCAAAAATTTAAAAAAATCCATAGTTTCAGAGAAAATTGATGAAACCTTTCAATACCAAAATAATACCAAAATGTGGCATCCTGACTTAGAAATTTTTCCTCAATGTCAAGTCATTTCTGTAGGGGGTATATCAAAAATGTTTAAAATCAAGTTTGAAATTTTCTGTTTTCAATGAAAGCATTCGCTTTGAGACCTCGTTTTAGCGCAAAATTAATTATTTTGTCAAAATTGGTCAAAATTTTCCCATAGTTTCAGAGGAAATTGATAAAACACCTTAATACCAAAATAATACCAAAATGTGCCATCCTGACTTAGAAAATTTTCCACAATTTTAAGTCATTTCTGTAGGGGGTATATCAAAAATGTTTAAAATCAAGTTTGAAATTTCCGGTTTTCAATGAAAGCATTCGCTTTGAGACATAATTTTAGCGCAAAATTAATTATTTTGTCAAAATTGGTCAAAATTTTCCCATAGTTTCAGAGGAATTTGGTAAAACACTTTAATACCAAAATAATACCAAAATGTGCCATCCTGACTTAGAAAATTTTCCACAATTTTAAGTCATTTCTGTGGTCTCGATACCACAATATTCCTATAATTGGTCGCAGTGGTCATAAGGCTCTACAAAAAAAAAGTCATTTCTGTAGGGGGTATATCAAAAATGTTTAAAATCAAGTTTGAAATTTCCGGTTTTCAATGAAAGCATTCGCTTTGAGACATCATTTTAGCGCAAAATTAATTATTTTGTCAAAATTGGTCAAAATTTTCCCATAGTTTCAGAGGAATTTGGTAAAACACTTTAATACCAAAATAATACCAAAATGTGCCATCCTGACTTAGAAAATTTTCCACAATTTTAAGTCATTTCTGTAGGGGGTATATCAAAAATGTTTAAAATCAAGTTTGAAATTTCCGGTTTTCAATTAAAGCATTCGCTTTGAGACATCATTTTAGCGCAAAATTAATTATTTTGTCAAAATTGGTCAAAATTTTCCCATAGTTTCAGAGGAATTTGGTAAAACACTTTAATACCAAAATAATACCAAAATGTGGTGTTCGACCATTGACAAATTCTGCAATTTTGCAATATCAAAACAATACCTTAAATTGGTATGATACCACATTTTGCTCTTGCATAATCCTTAAGACAAATTTTTAAGGGTCCAGGAATACCAAAATTTGGTATTGATACCAGAGAAAGGTATTATTACGCATTTCCCTTGTTATTTACCCATGCTCGGGTTTGTTGTTGATACGACCCTTAGTTGCTGAGATATTGCCATGAACAATCCACCATTTTCTAATGTCGATATCTCAGCAACTAATGGTCCAATTTTCAATGTTAAAACATGAAACATTCGTGAAATTATCCGATCTTTCTGAAAAAAGCTTTACATTTTTTAGATAACACTAACATCGGTCGAAGATTTTTTGCCAGTTTTGGAAATTTAAAAAAAAATACCATAAATCTATCATATACCATAAAAATTAAAAAAAAAATCTAGAAGGTTTTATAAATTCTTTTTTTTAATGCAAAAAGAATAGTTTCAAATATTTTGTAATCTAAAGTTTTAAAGTGATTATTGCTCAAAAGTCAGCAAGTAATCACTCTTCCTATTTTCCCAATGGGTTGTTTGTCTTTATCCACCTAGATAAAGAACGTGCTGAAAATAATAATTATAAAATCAATTTTTATCTTGTTACACTTCCCCTGGTCAAGATCGACGTCTTTGACGTTTTGCTGATTGCAGTCTTAAATATTAAACGTATGAATTTTGATTAAATCGATTGGTTAACAATAAAACTGTGAATATTTGCATTTTCACTTTGACCCAATCTCACCCCCTCAGACCTAATGTAAAATTGGTACTAATATTGTAGGAATTGTGCATTGATACCAATCAATTGGAAATAAAAAGGGAAAGAGGTTCTTGAAAATTAGTCGAGGTGGAAATGTAGCGAAATAGGTTGATAATCACTGCACATTTTTTTTCGGGTTTACTAATGTTTTCAAAATGTTCGTCATTAATTTGCCAACAATATTTTTTAGAAGTTAAACTCATTTTTTCATCGAAATGGACTTTAACTACAAGCATCATTTTCAAGTTATTTTAAGGACTGTTGTTTTCATATTGATGTAGTATTTTTCTTTGTCTTTCGCTGAGAATATATTTTTTGCTTAGCTTATTTTTTAAAAACTCAAGAAAAAACCCGATTTAATTCCACCTGGGGTGAGATAGAGCCTTTCTTACTAAAGAATATAACAATGGTAGAACCTTTTTCAATTCATAACATCGACTTTGTTTATTTATAACGTCAGCACAAAAGAAAGTCTTATGATGAAAGCATTGTATTATAAATGATATGATTTCCAAAGGAAATAAAAAACGCAATTTTCACCAAAAGAATATTTTCAATCGTACAATATGTTTGTAAGTTTGTAATCAAACAAGCGTTTATGACAAACGCGATCATAGCAAGCTTCCCTTGCGCCAGTGACAACAAACACCGCGGTTTTGGTTTTTTAGCTTCGGTACGAGCACTTTTGTGTGTTGGACCAACACTGTTGGTATTGTCCGTTTTTTTTCAAAGGTACACGCCGCGCGGCATTTCAGAATGTGCCGCAGGCACTGTTGTCAGCGATGTTTTGCCCGCGAGCGAGAAGAAGCTCTAGCTGGCAACGAAAAAAAAACAACAACACAACGCTTGAAGTTATACCTCTACACCATCGCCTCTTTAGCACAAGGCGCCGTGTTCGGTGAGCGCGAGTGTGGAGAGGAAAGGAATATAAGTTCTCTCCCTCGCTCGCTTGCGATCAAAGCTTTCCTTTTCACCCAACAACAAGAAGCAAGCCAAGAACTTTCGAAGAAGATCCCCACTTTCTAAAAAGATCCCCACTCTCTAAAAGCTCTTTCAAATTCACCTCAATGTTTCTCAAGATTTAATCTTTTGCCTCTGATCTAGATAAAATATTAGTTAGGACACAAACCTCTAGACCACCACACAACAAAAATAAATGACAGAATTTAAATCGCATAATGGTCTCATGTCGCAGGTTTCAAAACAAATACTGGACAGTTATGCATATAATGATAATACTAAAGAGCCGAAAAATATACGATGTCTATAGTAGAAAATGAAAATCGATAGGGCACCCAACACATATTAGAGTATATTGGATCCCAATAACAAGACGCGCCAGCAGTACGCGCCAGCATTAGAAGCACAACTTGACAACTTGTCGACTTGGCGACGATGCGTCTAAAATCGATGCAGTGTGATTTTTGACGATTTTTCCGAAGAAAATTCATGCTGAATCGACATATTTACGAAGATGAAAATGACGTCCAGCCTTAAAGTAAAACCTATACCTTTCTTTAGTAAGAAAGGCAAAAGTAAATAGCTCTAAAAATTGATCCGGCTTGCCGATAGATGTCAAATTTGTTTCAGATGCTCACTCATGGTCTGTACTATGGATGTAGAAAGAAATTTCGGATAAAATCGGAAATGAAAAGTGTTGGCAAAGGTCACCAGGTGGGCTTTTACCTTTTTTTAGGGATTTTTTTTTCTTTTGGTAGGTTAATCAAACGGCTCTAACTCCAGAACCAGATTATGGATCTGGATGAAAATTTGGGAGGTTGTAGAGCTCGAAAAATGCAATTTTTGAGATAAATAAAAGAAAAGAAAATGAAAATTTTTGACCATATTTTCATTTGAAAACTGTGTATTTTGTTGAAAAGTCTGGCCGCATCCGAAAACAGATGGATATTTCGAAATTCGGTCTCAAAATGACCCTTGTTCAGCACACCAGCTTTCAAATGCACTTGGAACAATCAAAATCGAAAATAGGGGAGCCGAGGATTACGCGACACAAAATTTGGCAAAAAATTTACCACACACGGACATCACTCGAACTCCACGGAATTTATTTTCTCAAAATTCGAGGGTTGGAGATAGGCGAGTTCTGTCAAGGTGAATCGATAGAGCGTCTAAAATCGATGCAGTGTGATTTTTTGACGATTTTTCCGAAGAAAATTCATGCTGAATCGACATATTTACGAAGATGAAAATGACGTCCAGCCTTAAAGTAAAACCTATACCTTTCTTTAGTAAGAAAGGCAAAAAGTAAATAGCTCTAAAAATTGATCCGGCTTGCCGATAGATGTCAAATTTGTTTCAGATGCTCACTCATGGTCTGTACTATGGATGTAGAAAGAAATTTCGGATAAAATCGGAAATGAAAAGTGTTGGCAAAGGTCACCAGGTGGGCTTTTACCTTTTTTTAGGGATTTTTTTCTTTTGGTAGGTTAATCAAACGGCTCTAACTCCAGAACCAGATTATGGATCTGGATGAAAATTTGGGAGGTTGTAGAGCTCGAAAAATGCAATTTTTGAGATAAATAAAAGAAAAGAAAATGAAAATTTTTGACCATATTTTCATTTGAAAACTGTGTATTTTGTTGAAAAGTCTGGCCGCATCCGAAAACAGATGGATATTTCGAAATTCCGTCTCAAAATGACCCTTGTTCAGCACACCAGCTTTCAAATGCACTTGGAACAATCAAAATCGAAAATAGGGGAGCCGAGGATTACGCGACACAAAATTTGGCAAAAAATTTACCACACACGGACATCACTCGAACTCCACGGAATTTATTTTCTCAAAATTCGAGGGTTGGAGATAGGCGAGTTCTGTCAAGGTGAATCGATAGAGCGTCTAAAATCGATGCAGTGTGATTTTTTGACGATTTTTTCGAAGAAAATTCATGCTGAATCGACATATTTACGAAGATGAAAATGACGTCCAGCCTTAAAGTAAAACCTATACCTTTCTTTAGTAAGAAAGGCAAAACGTCGTCAAACTCCATTTGTGGAGCTTCGGTTTTTTGCCACTATCGTCTGGGTAGCTATTTTAAAATTTTAGAATGCTTCTTTTTCAAGTTCTTGTTATTTAAAATATGCATCTATAATTGGAAACACTACTCCATACTGTTAACACCGAGGTGTCAACCACATCGTACACATGTCCGTCCAAAACGAAAAAAACTCCTTTTCTGGCATCATCACCAGCAACGGTTAATGCAGTTGTCAACACCCTCCGCATGAGGCGCGCAAATTTTATGACCTGATGAACACAGGCACCTCATCTTGTGCCACCTGAGCAACAGTCATCATACGTGTGCACCCCTTACGGTTACCTCCTTCGTCAGGACCAAAAGAAAGCCAAATCGAAATGAGCTGAGAAAAAACGCCCCTCGGAACTACGCTCCACAAAACCCGGGCCCAAAATCTGTAATTTTTCCCTCCCCATGGGACATGACCATGCGCTTTCTTGGGACCGAAATTATTCCGAACCGAAAAACACCGCGTACTACCGCGCAATCAACCCTATCTTACAAGGATGTTGCTAATAAAAATCGAAAGTTCGCGCTGAAAAAAAAAAAATCGGACCACAAAAAACATCAACCGACAACTACAACTCAGACCCAGTCAATTAAATTACAATAAAATCAGTCTGCGGTTCGTTGTCTCTGCGCCCCGAGAGATGAGCCCACCGAGTCCGGTGACCGGGTGAAATCGAAAGGTGCGCTACCACACCTTGGTCCACCCCGGCCACCCCTCGGGGGAAACTCACGGAACATGAACGCGCACGTGAACTTGTGCCAATTCTTCGCGCTTTTCTGACCAAAAACGCCCGTGGAACAACAGGTCGTCGCTGCTGGGCAGCAGGTTTTCCGTTTTTTGGGAAGGTTGTTGCTGCTGGCCAAAATTGGACGGGTCTTGGGACCAAGTAAGACAAAAGAAGATAGCTTGGGTGAAGTGCACGAGAAGAAATGATTTTGGTGAACTTGATTTGAACGACGTCTTCCGTAAGTTGGTTGGTTGTACGAGGATGGTGGTGCGAAGTCAACTATTTTTTTCCGTGTTGGTGTCCTACCCTGGATTCCCCCCCCCCCCCCATGTCTTCAACTCATTAATTCATCCGTGGGAGTCGTCGTGGCCAAGTGAGTGGCCAAATGCCGACCGGTCTGTCGTTACAGTTTCCTTTTACGAGTTCCGAGATAACATCTCCCTTGGGGATGGGGAGAGGACACTTGAACCTCGACCGTGGAGGTGCCAACCATCTGGACCACTCGAAAGGAAATTGGACTTGACAAAATTGTTGCAACATCTCTCCAGGGTCAGACATTTACATGCGGAACTAATTGACCAAAGCCGCCACCGGAGCGTTGAGACGGATGGATTACGCCAGCAGAAAATTGAATTGAGCAGGTCGTTTTTTGTGGTTGCTTAAGAAACAATAAATTTGGCACCTGTGGTTTTGGGCATCCGATTGGACTCTTGGGACCGGGGTGATGATTCCGCAAACAATGTAGCTTCTTTGTTGCGGATGAAACAGCCACTGGAATTACTTCTGGAAATTGAATCCAGTTGCAATGATCTGTGAAATTGGGTTGATCTTTGAAGGGTAAGCTGAAATTGAAATGTTATACAAGAATGGGCTTGCATAATTTTAGTTTGGAGAAAGTTTACTGTTAGTCCTGATTTCTACGCTGGATTGCTGTTAAAGTTTAATCAAGATTCCTTACAAACATTCAAACATCTTCAACGAGGTCAAAACCAAACCAAAACGAGGCCATGTCATCGAAGAAAGTCCACTTTTGCCAAAGATGCTTTCTGAAACGCAACAATCAAGTGGCGTGTCTTCCCGTCATGCCGAGTCAAGCAGTTGAGAGATGCAGCAGCACATTTCAGAACAAACAGAAGAAGATTGCAACGGAAAGGGGTTGCTTCGAGTAACACTTTACGACCGACTCCTCATTTAAGCGGTGTCAAGCGGTCATCTCACAATTACGTAGCACGAAATTTACGTTGAGGATCTGGGTACCAGTGTTTGTAGTTTATGGATGACCCCTGCAGTGAGGAACGCTGCGTGTATAGTCTAATGTGAAAAGCCAATAGAAAAGTGACAGTGGGCTCGATTTCCTGTCTGTGTGCAGAATCTTGGCCAATTTGCTTGCCGCAGCCATCACTTATGTCGATGCTCAGCTACCCACTTAACTACGACGGTGTCGTTACGGTAGGGTGGTTCCAAGAGATGACCTGAGCATTGAAATTGATTTGTTCAACTCAATGTTGTGAAGGACAACCCCAACCCCACAGTAAAGTGCACTTTGGAGACAACTCTGTGAGTCTGAACCTGCATTTTCTTGCAGCAGGTTCTGCACTTCTCCACCACACTTCCTTCTGCTCTTCTGAGTAGTCTTCAGATGGGCAAAGTTCGGATGCCAATTTGCGTTTGACCTTATTTCGCGCGAGGCACCTTTTCTATGCCATCAGCTTCAAAAAAGAGCACGGTAAGCGATCTGGTGCACATTTATGAGAGTGCATTACTTCTTCTTCAGCAATTGCAACAACTCCCTTCTTGATGGGCATCTGAATGTCTGGGTGCAACAAAGTAATATTGAAAACGAGGAATATGTGTGTGCGTGTTAAGTGCTGATGAAAGGCTCGTGGCACTTGCCGATGATTGAGTGCAATTAGATTAGAGTCGGTTTGGTGCGGAGTTCAACATTGTTGGAAACTGCAAGCTCAGATCGTATAATTGTGAATTGATTTGATTAGGTAAGAATGTTGGAGATTTGAAGGGTTTAAGCTAATGCTTTATGTCTTGACGGAAAGGCAGCTTAAGAGTAAATGTTTGCAAAAAATATGATTGGAATCTAATCATTATATTGATAGACGGAAGTGAATTAATTCTGTTTCATGAACAAAGGGTGCCTAGAAAAAGGGAAATGTTTTTCAACCTTATTTCGAATAAGCTCTTGAAGACAGGTATATCAAGATAAAATATTAGAAGATTTGAGATGAAAAAATACAAAAATACAAAAATACAAAAATACAAAAATACAAAAATACAAAAATACAAAAATACAAAAATACAAAAATACAAAAATACAAAAATACAAAAATACAAAAATACAAAAATACAAAAATACAAAAATACAAAAATACAAAAATACAAAAATACAAAAATACAAAATACAAAAATACAAAATACAAAATACAAAATACAAAATACCAAAATACTAAAATACAAAAATACAAAAATACAAAAATACAAAAATACAAAATACAAAAATACATAAAATACAAAATACAAAATACAAAAATACAAAAATACAAAAATACAAAAATACAAAAATACAAAATACAAAAATACAAAATACAAAAATACAAAATACAAAAATACAAAATACAAAAATACAAAATACAAAAATACAAAAATACAAAATACAAAATACAAAATACAAAATACAAAAATACAAAAATACAAAAATACAAAAATACAAAATACAAAAATACAAAATACAAAATACAAAAATACAAAAATACAAAAATACAAAAATACAAAAATTTAAAAATACAAAAATACAAAAATACAAAAATACAAAAATACAAAAATACAAAAATACAAAAATAAAAATACAAAAATACAAAAATACAAAAATACAAAAATACAAAAATACAAAAATACAAAAATACAAAAATACAAAAATACAAAAATACAAAAATACAAAAATACAAAAATACAAAAATACAAAAATACAAAAATACAATAATACAATAATACAAAAATACAAAAATACAAAGCTTAATAACAAATATGATGTTAGGAAAAAATTGGTTTAGCTGATGAACTTGCATAATTTCGCGAAGTTGTCAAAAAAGAAATATATGAAAAGTATTTTTCTACCTTTGTTTTTTTTATATGTCTTTATTGAACTTTATTATAATAATTTCATTTGGTGGTATGGCTAAATGCTCTTCATCTTTATTGTATTTTTCGTTTTATTATTAACTGTTCACATTCATTTCGTCGCCATCGTGCTAACTTGTCGTACGTGCATTTTGGGCCAAATTGAGTTAAGAACGCCATTTTGTGCAGCTCACAATGCCTCACCTTTTGACCTTCACAGATCCCCAAAATTCGATTTCAATCCTGAGATATTCAACAAAAACCGAAAAAACTCCGTGCATTTTTGTCACTTTACATATGAAAGTAGTTTCAATCTTGTCGTGCTATCTTGTCACTCCATGAAAATTGATGCAAGTGCGACAAAAGGCCAAAGGGATTTCAGGCCAGGAAAGTCAGGATGCGTTTGTCGCACGTACAAGCTAGACTACCGTAAACATTTGTAATTATAACTCGGGACTCCAGCAACCAAATTCAACCAAACTTTGGGACAATGCACAGAATGGTGAGCTAAACAAAACGTGTTTGTTATTGTTTACATTGCGTGCTCTCGTTTTTGAATATTCAAGGTCAAACATTAAAACGCGTTTTTCTCGGAACGTCAAAATGGCGGGTGCGACAAGATAGCACGACGACGTCGATTTATTAACTTCAAATTATTTTACATTTTTGCATTGATTCGAATACATTCGGGTAGAAAAGAAAAAAAATCACTTTAACAACTATTCCTAACTTAAAACTAAAAAAAAGTAAATTCATTGAAACATTTCAAATCATTAGAACGAGTAAACTACGACTTGTTTTTTAAGATGAATGCTCCAAGCGTTCTTACTTGTTCCTGGCGAGTTTTGCAACCACGCAGTGTTGTTGTCATCTCGATGAAAATGTTCAGAAGTTCTTGTGGAGAAAACAGGTCACTACTGCCTTCACCCGTTGATGCTGGTTGGGTTTTCCTTGGTTGCTGACTGAAACCCGGAGGTGTTGTATTCTCTGCAACTTTTTGCCGCTGATTCAACGGCAATGGCTGCAGATTTGGAACCACTCTAGCAGAACCCGCTCCTCATTTTCACAAACTCAGCTCGTTCTGGGCAGCTCCGATTCTTGGTCGAATGGTCGCCGCCGCAATTGAAGCATTTGACTTCGATGTTCTCGTTGATTGAGTTTTGTGCTCACCTCCGCTCTTGATGAAACAGTTCCTTCCACCATGTCCAAACTGCAAACAGTTCGAACACTGTGTCACGTCACGGTGCACTGGACGATAACGTTCCCAAGTCACGATGATGTTGAAAATTGCCCGAGCTGCTTTCAGCTCAGACGGCGTTGTCGATCCTTTCTCGAAATGAACCAGGTAGGTGAAGTCCTTGTTGTGTCTCGTCATCTTGAAGACTTCGATTACGTTCAACTGAAGAGTTTTTAGCTCTTCTTTCAGCACACTCACATCCATGTCGTACAGGCCTCGGAGGACCTGTTTCATGGGGCGTTTACCTGGTTCGTCATGGCTGTAGTATTCAATCTTTGTGTTGTTCAGGAAATCCCGAACGTAGTTGTAATCCTTTCTGGTAGGTAGCAGAACTTTGAGTCCATCAGCACACAAGCGAATGTAAGCTCGTAAAGCACCAGATTAGATAAATCCGGTCAGCCACTTTCGCACCGAATCCAATGACGATGTTTTCACAAAAATGGGTGGCAACTTTTCCCGTTGTTCAAATTCTTATTTCTCGCTCACGTCCACAGGGAGGGTAGCGAACTGGTTTCCAGCCAAATTTTGAGCGTTCTTGCTCAAACTGCCTGACTTTGCAGGTAGCGCATCAGCATTTTTTAACTTCCTCAAATCTGCCGATCCTGCTGGTGAGGACCGCCTCTTTCTCTTGCCGTGAGGCGTTTTTTGCACTTTTTATCACTTATTTGGTGTTTGAGGGACGCACGTCTAATCGCAGACTCAACGAAAACAATCAGCTTGTTTCACGCAACATCCTACAATTGGACAAAACTCTGAAGGCTCACACGTGTCGGCATACGATTATGACATTTCAATGCCACCTCGTTTAGCTTTAACAGCGTTCTGCCACCACACTGCTGGCACTGCACTGACTGAAAGTGAGTCCGTTTTCCATTCGCTCGCTGTCATGTCGCAAATGCCTTCCCAACAATTCCGCACATTTTCCGCCTGCAACAACCCTGCAAACATTTCTTCCATGATTAAGCACGTTGGCGTTTGCGCGATTTGAATAGCTTCCATTGAGCAATCGGAGTCGGTACCGCCAAGAGAAGTTACATGACTTTAGACCTAGATCTGTCGTCGTCCCTTCGGTAACAGCAGCTGGCAACCTCCGAAAGGGACTCCCGAGTTCAAACTGTCCAAAGTGTTGGGGGAAAAAGTTGTTGGTGAAACTACACCTATAACCCATATTTTTTCGACCGCGACTGCACAATTAATTGACTTTGGTGGCAGCAAATTCTTCTGATCTCGGGACGTGGAAAAACCTATTAAAATTCAGATGGCGGTCGCGGCCGTGCCACACAGAATTCGTCGTCCCGACCTCCACCGGGCATGTCCGCCTTAAAGACTGGGAGAAGAGTGCCCCCGAGGAAGATGATGGGAATTGAGATACAAGAGGGACTGGGTGGAATCATTTTCAAAAAAATAAAAATCTTGGAAATAGATCGATGAAACTGGGCACAACTCTGGAAGCAAAAAGTTTTCAATTTTAAATTGACCAGAGTCCAGCATCAGAAACGGTAAGAAATGGCCCAAGAATGATAAAAAATAGATAGTTGCGATACATTTTGAAACCGCATGCTGTTCAGCAATTGTGCCGATGTGCCCTCGAAGATCCCGAACTTGACAAAGGTGACCCTCTCTAGAGTTGAAGTTTAAACGGTCATCGGTGAGCGGAAGGCAATTTTCGTTTAACATATTTACGATCGGCCCGTAAGCTCGTACATCAATCATAATTTTCAATAATCGGCGCAAAAAAGAACTTACCCGTAACGTAGTTATAATGGAGTGACACACACACCAAGACAGTTACTTTTGGTGGCGGCACGACTTGTCATTTCTTGCTGAAGGCTGGAGAAGTTGGTTGAACGGGCGATAAATTTTAATTCAATTTTCTTTTTATTAAAACGCAAATTGCTGATTGTGTGCGATCGTCGAAAAGGGTTGAGAATTTATGAATGGCAATATGGCAGAAAATTATCAGTAAATCATGATTGTTCATCGGAATTAAATTTAAGGGATAATTTTCTGAATAATTTTCGTAATTTACAATAATTTATGGAACCCGACAAATCAAATTATTACAAAATAATAATCTTCGTGCCGAACTATCGTTAACCTAGTCTCATCTAGATGGACCATTTCCCTAGTTTCGTGTGACTCATCTCCAGCCTAGATGATCTTTGGACTTCTTAGCCATGCTAACCTGCTGCCAAACTCGACCCAGTCAACTCCGAACGGAAATCTAATTTAATGTCTTGTTCATCGAATTTTATATGTTCGAGTTTTACAAATCACACACATACACAGCAAAACCCACACAACCCGTGGCTGATTACGTTTAATTACTTACTAAACTCGTTTCTCGATCTAACTGTTGCATACTGTGTTCAGATGTTGAACCAAGTCGGTGCTACAGAAAAATTAGTGAAATTATCTCTAGTGGCTGCCTGTAGCTTAAGATTAGTCTCGTGTACTGTATGTAAGCTAAAGTGTTGCCAGTAACTTGATTAACCCTTGAATGTTTTGTTTATGTAAATGCCAATTAAACTAAAATATAAGAAAATATTATTAAGCTTACAAAAATTACTTGAAAACTGTGCGCCTCCTCAAAAAAGAACCATTAATGATGTCAAACATTTTTCAAGCTTAATTCGATGATTCTATCTGTTTTTTTTTTTTTCAAAACAAAAACTCTAATAAAATAAAAATGTATACAACATTTGGCTTCGTTTGACACCCATATTGCGAATGATGAAAATTTCACTTTCGAAAAAATGCGGTATTTTGTGAACAATTTTTAGTATTTATATTTTGAAACAAACTACATTTTTCAAAAAAAAATTCTTGATGAAATAATTGAAAATTCAAAAGTTTTAAAAAGATCGATTTTAAAAAGATTTAAAAAATGTAATTATAGAAATAACGATAACGATAAAACCAGCTAATACTATTTATTATAAAACATAAAAAATTGCACCTTTTGCGCTAAAGCTGTTATTCTCAACATTTTTCGTTCCATTCCTGATTGCATGGTTAATATTCGTCGAGTTCATTCCACCCCTTGCCATTTTTTAATATCAATGCATCAATATCAAGATGAAAAATTAACGATTTTTCTATAACAAACTTTTTACAGCGTTCACTTTTGCCCTGTAGCTCAAGAAGACGGCGGGGCTCAATGTTTACTTATTAGGAATCCTCAGGAAATTCCACGTAAGTTTGAAGTATTCGAGTCGAAAATTTGATTTTAAAAAATTATTGAATATTGCGCGTATTGAGAAAATATCAGTTTTGGTGATTTTCTTGTAGGGGTCTCAAAGATACGAGCGCAAGCGTTTTTCGATTGATCGCAGCAATCTTGTTGATTTTTGCGTTCTACGGTTGTCAGATCACGTTAACTTTTTTAGCTAAAATTTTTCATTTAGCGTTTTGAGCGAGTTTATTTCAGACAGCAGATGATTTTGAAGAAAAATATAATAAGATAAGATTGAATTCTTTCTTCTATTGCAGGGACTTTTGTTTGATTCGAAATAAATGGTTTGAAATGGTGCCTCTTCCTAGATTTAAGACAGTAAAGCTAAGAACAAGATTGTCCGTTCGACGCAGTGGTGAACGCAGAACGCTGTGCCAGTTCGATTTTTCCATCAGCTGTCAGTCGAACAATCAAAAGGGGTTGCTTTGTTCAATGGTCGATGACTGGCAGGCTATGATGACAGGCGCAAAATTTTGCGTTTGCGTCCAGGTCTGACGGACAATCTTGTTCTTACCTTAAGAATTTCTGCGTGAGGAAGGCAACACACCGTTAAATGGGTCACATCCGGTTGATCCGGGTGATGTTCTGGTTCTGCATGACGTTACAGCTGCTGGAATAATCCGTCTTTTGCGATATTCAACTGGGGTGACGGGCTTCTAACTTTTTTGAACCATTGTCGGTTCAAGAATTGACGTTTCAAGTCATAAAATTAATTCAAGCTTTTGGCTAGATCTCGGGCAAGATTTAGCAAAAGCTAAATTAAGATGTTAAGCGTTGAAGCAAATTTGAATATGAGAGATGATGTTATAATTTTGGTAAAGTTCTTTGATGTATTTGAATTGCTGCATTATCTCCATATCTTTCTGGAAAGCCTTTCTAATGATAATTTTGAAACATAAAAAATGTGAGCAAATCCTTTCAAAAACTGTTCTTTTCAATGTCATTACAAATTTTATGAGGAAATTTTGCTCCTGCCTCCGAGACGCTTATTGACATGTTTAAACGATACTCGAATCTCAGCTTTGGCTCGTCAAGACGAAACAATGGATATCTCTTTTATTTAACTATCCACACACAGCTTTTATTGAATAACAAACTCGTCAATTTTTTCTTCCATTCTGTTTCACTTCAGATATTCAATTTGTAATTTTCAATCGATGGTCGTCGTGGATTTCGGCTATCACAAATTCGCTAAGCTTGATGATGAAGGAATCAAACATAATACACCATTTTAGTGTTATATGAAGCGTGTTGGTGTTCTGGTTCATCCGGTTCATCCATTTCTAAAAAAAAAACCTTCATAAATTATTTAATTTAGGAATTCCAGTAAAATTACCTGTACAGAACGCAATATTACGACTTTTACAAATTGACAGTTAACAAAACCAACTTTTTTCGATTTTGTCTAAGCCTACTCTTTAATCCATAATTCCATTGCGACGTTATCTTTTTGCGGCGATTAATTGGAGCGCAGGATTCTAATTTTTCTCGAAATTATTAATAAAACATTTTTGAAAAAAAAAATAGATTTGGTTTACACTGTGATCAATCTGTCAAATGCTGTGTCAAGTAGGCGAGTATCTGTTTTACCCTTAATCCAACAAAATTTTAAACATTATTTTAATTTATTCTAAATGGCGTTTTTTTTCAATCAAATTAACAATTTTTTTAACTCCATACTAACGTGAAATTTTCCGAGGATTCCGAATATGAAAAACATTTCTGTTTGACAGAATGCAAAAACTTGAGTATAGTTTTTTAAAAGAAAAAAATAAAGTGCTCTTGTTTGGTATTTATTTCAGCAAAACCTCACAAAAATTCGAAATGTTCAACATAAAAATGAAATGCAAATGAGTTATTCCAGGTTAACTGGGTACACTTTTGGATTCGACCTTCACCGATTTGGACCAAACTTGGATTATTATATTTTAATGTTGTAAGTATTAAAATGCAGTTTAGATCAATTCCTGATATTTTTATTTATTTTTTTATCACCATCACCACACTTTGGCGAGAAACAGCGATTTTATTGAAAGAAGTTGGTTTTTGCACAGCACTCGAAAGTACATGGTGAACTTTCAACAAAAAGGGATGAGACCCGCATAGTTCGGCTTTTATATGTGAGAAACTTATTTCAGATTTGAGTTCATAGGACAGAGTGTCCAACCCCCCCTTCCCCCAAACTTGGCCCGAAAAATCAGGGGGCAAAAAATATTTTTTCTAAAAAGTTTCATATTTCAATGGAAATTTTTGTGCAATCGGCTAAGAACCATTTTTAGCATGTTTGGGTTAATTAAAAAATCTTTTAAATTTTTTAAAAAATTTCGATGTTTGTTATCGCAAAAAGTTATTTATCGCTAAAATTTTTGTTATCGTCAAATCTTACATTTTTTGAAAGCTTATGATTGCAAAACAACTGTAATAGTGTAAAATGCATTTAAACACTTTTTTTCCATGAAAATGTTGAAACTTTGGCTTGTTATTTCAATATTTATATTTTCGTGATGAGAAGTTGGTCGTTTTGCCATTTGAGATGTACAGGGAAAAAATGTACGTAGTTTCACAACAGATGACTTTCTCTTTTTCAAATTTATGCATCTTACATCTCACAATCAATGTTGTGAGGAGATCATGTTCATAAAAATGTAATTAAAAAAAAAATGGTGTCTTCGTTTATGATTTCTCACAAGCAACAGTCAAGGGATAAGTTAGCAGACAGTGAAAATCCAAATCGTGTTTTCGTTTTCAAACCGGCAACAGACAAACTGCGGTGGCGGCGGCATCAGTTCGTGGTGAAGAAATTCAGCAAACATTTAGAGAATGTACATACGAGAGTACGCTACCCAAGGCCGGCACAAGATTTTTGCAATTCTGGCCAACGATGCTCATGAAACCTGAACTTTTTGGTACCTTATCAGATGATTTTAAAGTAACATTTCAATTCGCTTTCTTTGCGATGGTGCTGCTGGAAATTGAGCAGTTTTTCGTGTGAGATGTTAAGCTGTAGAAATTGAAACTGATTCGCGTGTTAAACCATTGCTTAGGCAGCAGGCAGCCCCTGATCTCAGAAGAACCTGTGGGAAGGTGGCATTTCTGCATGCTTATAGTAGTAAAGATCGTGTTTAGCTTGCTGTTGCAATTGGTTGTTCTCTGTTATTAAGTAATATAAAACAAGTTGAATGATTTCAAATTACTAAATGGACTATTTTAACAGTATATTTTTGATGATAAAATCAGTATAAGTTATCTAATAAAATACTAAATTCCAATTAAAAGATCCCAATCTTCTCCTTTGCTTCCATCTCAAAGGCGGCAAGGAAGCTGATATCTCAGCTGATTTTTCCCAGCACTGCCGCACATCACGTACGTGGCATCCATCAAATTACTTAATTAGCGTCGAGGAGGTGCACGTCTTGGTGGCACCAGTGGTTTGCTTTACCAATGGCTGCAGGTTCAACTGCAGAGGCAATGCATCTTTCAGCTTACGTGTTTAACCCTCAAAATGTTTTTTTATTTTCATCAACAAAAAAATTTTTTCGCAAAAAACCCATTTTCTATTTTTGATTGTTTTCCACAAACGATAAAAAAAACGATTTTTTTCAGGGTTAACTCCTTGCACACCGCCTAATCAGCATACCCTGCGTCTGGCGCGTTGTTCGCGAAAGCAGGAAGAACTTGAAGTCCGCCGACCACATCGCACGCGGGCAGGATACCTCCACTTAATTGATGAGATGGGACGTGAGATCTCCGCAAAGAGGTGCATTTTGGGGTCAATTTCCGCCTCATCAACTCGCGGAGCCCCGTTCCTGTGACGTACTCCCACACAAAGTACCTTCTTCTCACAACGTATAAAGTCTGTTTGGCCCTCACCACGCGATGACCCCCTTTGACGGTTGATGTGCCCGGGCTGGTGCCTTCCCTTTGGATACAATCTAAACACTTCTTCGCTTCACTCTCTCACTCTCTGTCAGAGGTTGATTAGTAACGCTTCAAAGTCAAATCTCGCCCGGACCTGATGAGGGATTGGGTCATATTCATTCGAAAATTCTTATCTTTTTTGTTTCGTTGTTGGGAGTTATCCAAGAAAAATGTTGAAGGCGAAGACGATTAGCTCAATTCATAAACCCCTTTCGCGGTGGTTGAAATCGAATGGGTATGTTATGCTGTGCCGTTGTGGCCCTTGCAGTGCACAGTCCTGGATGACCCACTTTCGAAATGAATTTGAACGCCACCACGATCGGGCCATGGAAAGCAAAAGTATGGCGGTTTTTTGAGGGCTTTCAATGCACTGTGGGAAAGAAGGTGTTGATAAGGTGAATAGATAGAAACTCGATAGTTTGATCAAAATTCAGTTTTTTATGTTTATTAAATTTGGATAAACTTTTAAAATTATTATCTTATTTCCTTAAATAACTGCTATTGACAACATAAACTGCAACATCATCAGTTACCTTCTTATAAATTTATTAAAATTTTGTATTGAATCTTATAACAATATTGAACAATCATTTTTAAAACAAAATTACTTATCATAAAAGTCGTTTTTTCTCATTTTTGAACAATGGTGGATAAAATTATGACTGATGTGTGGCTCTGTACGGGGTCGCCAATCGCTTTTTTTGTATTTTTTTTAATTGGATTAACTTTATCAATGCATTTCCTATGTCCAGCGATGGAATAATCATCACCAAAAGATAATCTTTGGATGTTCATCAAGAGAAAAAATCCGAAGAGAGCATGCTCTCCTCTCTCGCGCACGAAATATCGGTAAAAAGAATCTTAAAAAAAATCATCATCTTGATTATTTGGCGGAATATCTTTTTTACTACTGCACTTGCAAGTGTAACGTTACACGTCGGAAAAAGATCTGTCACATTTTGTAGAAGGGCAATGTGTGTAAACAAAGTGAAATAAATGACTTTAAGTGGTGCTGACAAGGAAATTCGCAAAAAAAATCATCAGCAGATTAATTTTCTTGGAGAACTTTGGGAGCGATTTTCTTTTGCGTGATTTGCCCTCTCTCTTTAGCGGGTGAAGAAAGTTCGCAGGCGAAATTGATTTTTTTGCGATTATTCCATCCCTGCCTATGTCAAAAGAAACCATTTCGCATCATTCGTTTTTCCATACAAGAGCAATTCTCTGAGATTTCGGTCATCCGATTTTTTTTTGTGGTTTTTCACTCCGACTGAATCTTTTTTGGTGCCTTTGGTATGCCCAAAGAAACTATTTTGCATCATTAGTTTGTTCATATAAATTTCCATACGAAGGTATTTTTTGATCGATTTGGTATCTTCAGCAAAGTTGTAAGATAAGCATGGATAAGGACTACACTGAAAAAAATGATACACGGTAAAATCAATTGGTGATTTGTATTTTTTTTTGTCACTAGAAAAAACATTATTTATATTATTTGTTTAACTTTTGATATGTTTTAGGGGATATCAAATGCCAACTTTTCAGAAATTTCCAGGTTGTGCAAAAAATCTTTGAACGAGTTATGAATTTTTCAATCAATACTGATTTTTCCAAAATCGAAACATCAAAAAAATTCAGCTTAATTTTTCGATGTAAAATCAAATTTGCAATCAAAAAGTCCTTAAGTGAAATTTAATAAAAATCACCGTTTTCAAGTTAAAGCCATTTTATGTAACTTTTTTGAAAATAGTCGCAGTTATAAATTTAAAAAAAAAGTTCCCGCTTTTGAAAAAAAATATGTTTTCTAAGCTGAGAAAATTCTCTACATTTTGCTTTTATGAAGATTGTTGATACGACCCTTAGTTGCTGAGATATTGCCATGCAAAGATTTAGAAACAGGAAAATTGATGTTTTCCCCAAACAACCAACTATTTTCTTATGTCGATTCTCAGCAACTAATGGTCCAATTTTCAATGTTAAAACATGAAACATTCGTAAATTTTTTCGACCTTTCATTCAACATTCAATAAAACGCCTTTTTGATATGTTAGTCTTGAAACACCCTTAACCATATATTTAATGGATGAGAAAATTTCTTACAATTTTTACTCAGAAACTTTGAAATCGGACAATTATCTACTGAGATAGAGCCTCGAATTCTTTGAGTCAATAAAAATTAGTTTTTCCATGTGTAACCTGAGCAACTCTCTACAAAATCGGCCGATTTCGACCATTTTTTTGTTGTATTTTTTGATTTGGCTCAAACTTGGTGGGGGCCTTCCCTATGACCAAATAAGCTATTTTGCATCATTGGTTCACCCATACAAGTCTCCATACAATGTTGGCAGCTGTCCATACAAAAATGGTATGTAAATATTCAAACAACTGTAACTTTTGAGTGAATTTTCTGATCAATTTGGTGTCTTCGACAAAGTTGTAGGTATTGTTGAGAACTATTGAGAAAAAATTGGTATACGAAAAATAAACTGCCGCCGAGAAAAAATAATGATTTTTGGAAAAATCGAAATTTCATGCTAAACAAATTTGACATTATTTTTTAATGCAAAATTGAATTTGCAATCGAAAACTACTCTACAGATTTGTTGATAAAGAGCTCCGTTTTTAAGGTATAGCCAGTGAATGTTTGATTTTAGCGAAATATTTGCAGAATTTCGATTTTAAAAATAGTGAAAATGAGTCACCATTTCTAGAAATATTTTTTTTTTTGAAAAGTTCATAAAATTTGCTATAAAATTGTCTAAGAGACATTAAAGGTTGCTGAGATACAGCCGCTTTAAGAAAAAGAAACACGAAAATTGAAGTTTTCTAAGTCTCACCCAAACCAACCCACCATTTTCTAATGTCGATATCTCAGCAACCAATGGTCCGATTTTCAATGTTGAAACATGAGACATTCGTGAAATTTTCCGATCCCTTCGAAAATTTTTTTTGAAACTTTTTAAATCAAGACTAACATTTTAAATGGACGTAATATTCAATGTTTGGCACTTTTAAAATGCTACGCTTGATTTTTTAAAATTCAAAATATTTTTTTCGAAAGATCGGAAAATTTCACGAATGTTTCATGTTTTAACATTGAAAATCTGACCATTAGTTGCTGAGATATCGACATTAGAAAATGGTGAGTTGTTTTGGTGAGACTTAGAAAACCTCAATTTTCGTGTTTCTTTTCCTTTAAGCCGCTGTATCTCAGCAACCAGAGGTCCAATCTTAAATGTCTTTTAGACAATTTTATGGCAAATTTTATGATTTTTTCAAAAAAAATATTTCTAGAAATGGTCAATCATGGTCACTATTTATAAAAATCGAAAAACTGCAAATATTTCGCTAAAATCAAACTTTCGGTGGCTTTATCTTGAAAACGGAGCTCTTTATCAAAAATCTGTTAAGTAGTTTTCGATTGCAAATTCAATTTTGCATTAATAAATAACTTCAAATTTGTTTAAGCATGAAATTCCGATTTTTTAACAAAAATCATTATTTTTTTCAAAAATTCATAACTCGGCGGCAGATTTTTTGACCATGTTCTTCTATGGCTCAAAAGTTGCGGTTTTTTGTCTCCTAAAACATATCAAAAAATCTCGAAAATCAAAAAATACGTATTTAGGGAATTTGAGTTTTTGTGACATTTGTTTTCCGTGTACCTATTTTTTTTTTCTCAATAGTCCTCAACAATATCTACATCAGAAAATTCACTCAAAAGTTACAGCTGTTTGAATATTTACATACCATTTTTGTATGGACAGCAGCCAAAATTGTATGGATACTTGTATGGGTGAACCAATGATGCAAAATAGCTTATTTGGTCATAAGGAAGGCCCCCACAAAGTTTGAGCCAAATCAAAAAATACAAATAAAATCCATTTTCGGTTTTGGAAACTTATGAAGAAAACATTATCCTACTGCGGTCCAAACTGCTATTCTGTGCTATCTTGAAGAGCTCTTGTAGAACTCCTGAAACTTTTTGCTATTTGGGTGTAAAGCCCTTAAATTTCAATGGAAATTTTTAGCGCTACAAAATTTAAAATTTGAACAGCAATTTTTGTTTTAAATTGCACGATTTTATCACGAAAATGTTTCTGATACATCTAATGGATGATTGTCAAATGAATCAAAACACAACGATATTGATAATACTGTGAATTACACTTTTGTGTAAAGTTATCAGTGTAAAGTCTAATGATATATATTTATTTGCTAACTTCTTTAGAGTAAGATTCCCAAATGTAAATTGAACTAATATATTTTCACCAGCAACATTTCAGCAAAACTACACTGTGCCTCTTTTCCAACTGATCAAACCCGTCCCCATTGCTCGTGTCTCCAATCTCCGAACGTTGAGTTCTCGTGCCACCCGCGCTTTGGGTTTCAAATTTTCCTTTTGCCTTCCATCTATCCATGGACGACCAAAAACCGATTAACCGTGCTTTGGCAATAAATCAGAATGGAGAATAGAGTGCAGCAGCAGCCACTAGCAGCCACAATTCGATGAGGTAGGGGGAGAGGGGGTAATATGCACCCCCGGGGCAAAATGCACCCCCTGCTTTTCTCGGTATTTGGAAGAATTTTCCGGAGAAAAATCTTAGAAATTGGAAGCTTAACATTGCTAAACCATGCTGGAAAAATTTGAGCATCGCAGTATAAAAACAGCTCAAGTTATTTGCAAAACTTTAAAATGTTGTGTTTTCATCTAATTTTCTTTGCACTTTCATTATGATTTTTGGACAATATAAAAGCATTTATTTATATTGTAAGTGTTGAGGTAAATAGTTTTGCCATAATCTTCATTATTCTGTAGATAGATGAGTCCAAAAACATCAAAAAATGCATTTTTAATTAAATTTTCTGCAAAAAGCGTGGTCGGGGTAAAATGCACCGCTGTGAAGCTCCTTAGTAAAAACAGCGGTGACATCTAGTGGTGACTAGTGAAAACTGATTTTACCCGGTGCATTTTGCCCCATGTTGTGGTGCATTTTGCCCCGTTGTTGTAGTGCATTTTGCCCCAATGTTGCGGTGCATATTGCCCCGCATGGTTGTTTGAAATGAATCAAAAATGATTTTAGAAATTTGATATTTTCGAACAATTTTGAGGTTTTTTAAGACTTTTTTCACATGGATGACGAAGAATAATAGTTGTTTTAGAACATCAAACAAAATTCTTCCACAGTAATGCTGTAATGGTTGAGAAATCACAGTTTTCCCTTAGGGGGTGCATATTACCCCCTCTCCCCCTAAAGCGAACCAATTTGAAAAATTCGTCCAGTCATAAAGTTACGACGATGGCGACGAAATCGAGAGTGCTAAGGAGAGACCCTCAACCGCAGCCATCGTGGTGCCAACCCCTTGAAGTGGCGCTAATAATCTTCAAACTGTGCACGTGGGGCTTCAGAGAAAAAAAACGTGAACGTGATCACAACCGAAAAGGGATATTGCACCAGAAATGGGTGAATTTGGGTATTCGAAAACAGAATGCATGACACAATTTTCGGAATGAATGAAACTCGGGCTCGAATTTATGGCTCGAAGAATTGGTCAATTGATGAAATAGATTTCACTTTCGCTTCCAAATTGGGATCTAAATGGGATCAATTAGGAAACGGCTCTTTATGTCACAGCAGTGTATCCAAACATAGAAATCCATACTTCCTAAAAGCGTTGTGACAAACCAACAAACGAAATTTGCTTCGGGAATGAGGCTTAAAATCGAACGCAGTAAATCATCTGATTGCAAATCCTGACCCCGCGAGCTAATCACGCTACAAAGAGTCAAACTACTTTTTCTGCTGAAGCATCGGAAATTGCGAATCAAAATCTTTCCAAACCAAAAGCATGCAGAAAATATGAAAAAGAGGGCTTGAGTTAAAGCGCGAAAAATTAAATTTGCTCGCTGGCGGTACCTCAACCAGGCTGAAGCTATGAGATATTGAACAGTCAGGGTTTCCAGTGAAATAAACAAGAGTGCAAAATGAATGAGAAGTGTTTGAGAACCTCTGCCCAGAAAGCTTCATCCAAAGCATCAAGTTTAAGATGTTGTCTTTGCGATAAGACATCACCGCGCAGCGGTGCCGTTCTTCTACGACCAGATACAAACAACTATTGGCCAGTACCGCAACGTTAGTCCTCAGTTTCATTCATGAAACTTCCCCTCGAGGGCTGTTGCCATTTTACAGGGTCCATCACTTGCTGTTTCAGCGAGCTATTCAACCGCCACATCTTCACGCCAAACCCACTTCTCTGCTGGTCACTGTGCGCCCGACATCCCCGTTGATGAATATGATGAATTGGAGGCAATATGTTTTAATCAAATAAATTACGCCGAGCGCGCGAGCAGACCCCGGTGATGACCCACGCGGTGGGCTGAGATTGTGGCTCTTGCTGGCTACCAACTACCGAGGAGAGTGTGTACTTTCAATTAAACTTCTACTGCTCTTTCTAAACTTTTTCGCCACACACACACACCGAGTGAGAGTGGAACAAATCGTGGCCGTGGGTCCCCGATGCGGGATGGGAAGGTCCCTTCATCTTGGAGATGGGGTTCAGGCTGTAGGTCAGGCGGTTCTTACATAAACTCGTAGGCTGATGCGAGGGTTGGACTTAATTTGGAGAAATTGTGTCTGTTCGTTCTTCCGCTTCATGATATGACCTGAGTTACTTATGTCGGAAATTTGATAATTGACAAAACTGAAATTTTCAAGAGATCCCGACATATCCCGGAAGTATTCCCAGCAGCCATAAGTAAACGGTTCCATGGTGGCCAGATCTTTGTTTTTGTTTTTGTTTTTGTTTTTGTTTTTGTTTTTGTTTTTGTTTTTGTTTTTGTTTTTGTTTTTGTTTTTGTTTTTGTTTTTGTTTTTGTTTTTGTTTTTGTTTTTGTTTTTGTTTTTGTTTTTGTTTTTGTTTTTGTTTTTGTTTTTGTTTTTGTTTTTGTTTTTGTTTTTGTTTTTGTTTTTGTTTTTGTTTTTGTTTTTGTTTTTGTTTTTGTTTTTGTTTTTGTTTTTGTTTTTGTTTTTGTTTTTGTTTTTGTTTTTGTTTTTGTTTTTGTTTTTGTTTTTGTTTTTGTTTTTGTTTTTGTTTTTGTTTTTGTTTTTGTTTTTGTTTTTGTTTTTGTTTTTGTTTTTGTTTTTGTTTTTGTTTTTGTTTTTGTTTTTGTTTTTGTTTTTGTTTTTGTTTTTGTTTTTGTTTTTGTTTTTGTTTTTGTTTTTGTTTTTGTTTTTGTTTTTGTTTTTGTTTTTGTTTTTGTTTTTGTTTTTGTTTTTGTTTTTGTTTTTGTTTTTGTTTTTGTTTTTGTTTTTGTTTTTGTTTTTGTTTTTGTTTTTGTTTTTGTTTTTGTTTTTGTTTTTGTTTTTGTTTTTGTTTTTGTTTTTGTTTTTGTTTTTGTTTTTGTTTTTGTTTTTGTTTTTGTTTTTGTTTTTGTTTTTGTTTTTGTTTTTGTTTTTGTTTTTGTTTTTGTTTTTGTTTTTGTTTTTGTTTTTGTTTTTGTTTTTGTTTTTGTTTTTGTTTTTGTTTTGTTTTTGTTTGTTTTTGTTTTTGTTTTTGTTTTTGTTTTTGTTTTTGTTTTTGTTTTTGTTTTTGTTTTTGTTTTTGTTTTTGTTTTTGTTTTTGTTTTTGTTTTTGTTTTTGTTTTTGTTTTTGTTTTTGTTTTTGTTTTTGTTTTTGTTTTTGTTTTTGTTTTTGTTTTTGTTTTTGTTTTTGTTTTTGTTTTTGTTTTTGTTTTTGTTTTTGTTTTTGTTTTTGTTTTTGTTTTTGTTTTTGTTTTTGTTTTTGTTTTTGTTTTTGTTTTTGTTTTTGTTTTTGTTTTTGTTTTTGTTTTTGTTTTTGTTTTTGTTTTTGTTTTTGTTTTTGTTTTTGTTTTTGTTTTTGTTTTTGTTTTTGTTTTTGTTTTTGTTTTTGTTTTTGTTTTTGTTTTTGTTTTTGTTTTTGTTTTTGTTTTTGTTTTTGTTTTTGTTTTTGTTTTTGTTTTTGTTTTTGTTTTTGTTTTTGTTTTTGTTTTTGTTTTTGTTTTTGTTTTTGTTTTTGTTTTTGTTTTTGTTTTTGTTTTTGTTTTTGTTTTTGTTTTTGTTTTTGTTTTTGTTTTTGTTTTTGTTTTTGTTTTTGTTTTTGTTTTTGTTTTTGTTTTTGTTTTTGTTTTTGTTTTTGTTTTTGTTTTTGTTTTTGTTTTTGTTTTTGTTTTTGTTTTTGTTTTTGTTTTTGTTTTTGTTTTTGTTTTCTAAGACTCAAATAAAAATGCTTTTTAATCGATAATGAGATTTCAAAATAGTATTGTTCTCAGAAGTCCCCAGTCGGAGTTGAACAAACAAATTTCCTATTGACGTATATCGGTTCGTGACCAAGCGGTGACACGTGCCACAAGTTTTCGGTTTGTCAGTTGCAGTGTTTTTATGCGTTCTCCCTAATGACACCATCCTGCGTCGTGTGGTTAACAGCATCATGTCGAGTAAATTGGATTTATTGTCCTTTTTCCGGAAGGTTTTGTGTCAACATACGATGTTGAGTTGGATGATCCATGCTGATAATTTATGGCCCCTTGATTAGTTTTTAGAAATTTATTGATAATGAAAAAAGCTACCCTATATGAGAGTGGATAGGTTTTCACAGCATTAATAATTGACTCCACCGAAAAATTACGAACGCTATAAAAGCTGATCTTTTATGTTCACGGTTATGGGAAGGGGTTGATTGTCCCTGCTGCTTTGAAATTCTTCACAGAGAGATGCAGTTAATTGTGCAGTTAATGGAAGTTTGGATAGGGGCGCATGTTCTGTTTACCACCTATCGTTTCGGATATTGTTGGTCGGGCACGTGGCATATCTGATTCGAATAGAAGTGCACATATTGATATATTTGGAAAATGAGAAGGAAGCAGTCTAAACCCTTCTTCGCAGGGCTAATAATCATAAATCATATTTTGGACACTGAGAATCCACAAATATTTGATATTCTGGGGATGAAATTGATAGTTATATTACATTGTAAGAGAGCTTGTTTGAACTAATTTCAATATAAAAATTAGAAAGATCCTAAGTTATCTTACTAAAATTTAATCTATTTAAATTTTAATATGAAGATAAAATTCCAAGTTCAAATAACTCAAGCCAGGTCAAGAACCAAACTAATTGGTTCTGTTAGAACATCAAACAAAGGATAGCCATAATTTGCGTTTTCCTCTTGCTATACATAGCTTAACCGTCCGCTAAGAATTCTTCCAAGAATAAAGCATAAAACAGTGCACCCTTTGCGAGTTAGATAAGAATTAAAAGCAAACGGCAATTGAAATCAATATCATGTCACGTGTCAAGCATTTGCAGTCGCGCCACCACACTGAGAAGGGAGTTCAGAATTTACTGCAAATTGCCCGCGGTCGCTCGGGCGTGCACACCTCTTGAGTGCCGGCCAGTGCCGGCCATCACTATTCAGAACCTTTCGTGGACGACGACGACGTTGGTGGTCCCCGGGGCCGGTCGAGAAGTTTGAGAACATATGAGTAAGATTTTTTATGGCCCCGTTACCACACGGCCCGGTGCAACCATCACAGCCGATCATGTTAATGCCATGTTTTCCACCAGGGTAACCACTTATTCTAATTTAGATTAAAACAAAAAATATGTTTATGTTGAATCTCTGTTTTAAAATTTAAGGCTAGATATTACTATCCAAACTCAAACGACGCTAAATCAATAATATTCGAGTGATGGAATTTAGCCTGACTTGCCACCCTGCCTCAACAACAAAGCGATCACAAGCTCCGGCTTCAAGAACTCCGGTGGGGACAACAGAAAAATCAATTCTTAGTCATCAACGCATCCAGAATCGAGACCGTTGGGTTTTGTGGCTCCGCCACAGCCTCGTTACTGTCAATTTAATTTGAAATTCAGCGGATTTAATTTTATGCAGGATGTAAACCAGATAATTGCCCATCCCGGTCGTCGCAACCTGCCCATAAATACGATTGTGTTGAACTCTGATCTCCTGGAACGGTTCCAGCCGGGGTGGCCAACCCACCAGTCACCTGGCAGCACTGGAACCTTCCTCGCACTGCGTCTATCTAGGTTACACACTTCATTTACCTTCCGCGGAAACTCGCTATCGCGGTGGCCGTCGAGATGCTGCTGCTGCCGAGCTGTTGAACAAACAAGTTGAGCTACTTATCTTAAAAACTCACTCGCGTTTGTTGTTTTTATTTTCTCATAGCCGCAGGATAGAGGAAAGATGAACGCACAAGGGCAGTGGCGTCAGTTTAATTGTTTTTTCAGCAAAGAATTTTTATAAAATTTTGAAGCAGCATTAAGTCTTAAGAAAGTGTAATTCGCAACTGAAAGCAACTTCACAATTCAATAATTTACACAGTATAAATTTATTTTCAAAAAAAGCATTTGAATTTGGAAATGGATGTACACATTTTGTTGGCCTGAGTATGTTCTAACCGAAACCAACCAGAAAAATCAAAATACTGTGCTCCAACATGGTTAAAACTGCTGTCCCAATTCGCCCCATGTGTCCCGATTGACCCCAGTTTACGGTACAATATTCATTATTCAATGAGAAACATACTTTTATTCAAATATAAAAAGGGACAGTGGTAATGTCAGAGACATAACCAGAATGAATAATAACGATCAATTAAATTAAAATAAAACGACATTAAGTTTTTTTTTATAAAACAGGAAAGGTTAGCTATAAAAATGTCACTAAAAATATTCGTAAATTATTGAAGGAACAAATAACAAAAAAACAAAGTCTACACCATCTTAAAAGCCATAGAGTAAAACCTATACCTTTCTTTAGTAAGAAAGGCAAAAACTTGTTTATTCCGATATCTCTTAAGTTTTCATCTAAAAATTTGGTAAATAATAATGGTTTAACCCTCGAATGCTCCCCGTTATTTTTTAACACACTTTGAAGTTTTAAAATGCGGTATATCTTTTTTTATTCTCTGAACAACTATAAATAAGAGTCACTCAATCCAAGCTATTGCCGAAAACATGTCCTTAAATGATTGATATTCCTTTAAATTTGATCATGAGCACAAGTTTTGACCACGTGCCTACTTTAGTATGGGATTTCCAAAGTTTTTGTTCTTTAGACTCTTTTTTTAATTTTACAAACAAAAATCCTTCAAATCTACATACAATTTGAAGATGTATAAAAATATAATAAAGTATGAAAATCAAAATGCTATCTTAAATTCAAAAATAGGATTGTTGAGAACTATTTTTTTGATCGAATGATGTTTTTTGTTAAGTGCCTTTTTTCAAGCACAAAACAAATTACTTTTGTAGTGTAAAATATTTTTTTCTTAATTAAGGATTTTAAATACAACCAGATCTTTTTTCAATTGCCAACTCCAGTTCTTTTGAACCACATTTTTATCTTAATCTAATCTAATCTAATCTAATCGAACACAAGCGCAGCCAGTCCGAAGAAAGCATCCTGGAAGAACTTGGGGTTAGATTACGCTCCAAGTTCTTTCTTGTCAATATTAATTATTGCAGCACACTTGAGTAACCCCGAAGATGTATTGCATAAATTAAAGCGGCCAGGCCTACTGCGTTGCATTAACCGCAGAGACAGATTCTGTGAACGGAGCACATTTCACAGAATCTACAGGGGAGGAAAGATGCGTGGACATACCGTACCAAACGCTCCTTTTTACAGTTTCATATGTGTTTTGTATAATGTGTTAAGTGTAAAATATAGTGTGGTTATATAATCAATTAAATATTATAATGCAATATAATGATCATTTAATAAAATCCCTTCACCTATATATAATAACCACGCACCCAAGCACACAAACAGCGACACAAAAGAAATGAAAATGAGCATGCTAAAACAAGACAGTGCGTCCCCGTGGTCAGCGCACTAATCTTTTGAACCACATTTTTATCTTAAGTAATTTTTCACAAAATTGCAAAAAAATCTCTGCAAAATTAAAAAAAAAGACAGTTTCTAAAAAGATTATTGCATTTAATCATAATATTGCATAATTGAACAATTGTCTGCAAAATCGGCAGATTTCAACATATTTTTTTTATTTGGCTCAAACTTTGCGGAGGCCTGCCCTATGACCAAAGAAGCCATTTTGTTTCATTGGTTCACCAATACAAGTCTCCATACAATTTTGGCAGCTTTTTACAAAAATGGTACATAAATATTTGAAAATCTGTTACTTTTTAAGGAATATTCTGATCAATTTTGTGTTTTCGGAAAAAATTTAGGTATCGAAAAGGACTATTCAAAGAAAAGTAGGTACGCGATTTTTTTTGCTGATTTTTAAAGTAACTTTTTTTTTAAGATTCAATTTCCCAAAATCCTTTTTTTATGCGTTTTAGGGGAGAAAAAACCGCAACTTGTGAGCCATAGATAATCATGGAAATTATTTTACCCGCAGACAAATGAACTTAATTTGTTTTTTTTTAATAGTAATTTAAGTATTTTTTTTAACTCCAGTTTTCAATGTTAAATCAATTTTGCATTCGAAATGTACCTCACAGATTTTACAGAATTAGAGCACCATTTTTATGATAAAGCCACTTCAAATTCAATTTTTACTGAATATTATTTTTTTTTAAATATTGTTCATGATTTTCGTTTGGCTCAAGTATTTTTGACTAAAATTTTTCATAAAAATATTACTCGGCAGCAACATTCTTCTCAATACTTCTTTTTGGTTCAAAATTTGTTTTATTGTTTCCTAAAACATATCATAAAATTTCAAAAATTACTGCTTTGAAGTTTTGGGAAATTGATGTTTTGTGAAAAAAAAGTTAATTTAAAAATCAGCAATTTTTTTTCTCGTGTACCTTTTCTAAATAGTCGTGTATTTTTTCTAAATAGTCCACATAAAACCTACCAATTTTCCAAAGATTGGTGGTGATCAGAAAATTCCTTCACAAGTTACATATTTTCCAATATGTATGTACCATTTTTGTATGGATAGCTAATGTCGAATTGGCTTCTTTGATCATAGGAAAGTTTTCCACATAGTTTGAACCAAATCTAAAAATATAATCAAAATCCATTTCCGGTTTTGTTGGAGAATTGCTAATGTCAGTTAATTGTTTAGGTAAAGCAACCATATTCGAATTATTTGAATAAAAAAACACCAGGCTCTCCCCCCACAATCTCCACCACTGCGCCCACCAGCACGATACCTGCGTCGTGTAAAACACAAAAATTTGCATCCCGCACGGGGGCAAACGCATTTTCCCCGCCCTTGTTGATAAACGATCGCTTCTGCAGCCGCAGCTTCATGCTTCTGATCTTCTTTTTAACTTTATGTTTTTTTTTATTTCTTCACCCAGGATCGTCCCCTGTCGCTGCCGGTGGGCATCAGCTCGTGCAATTTATCATCGAATGGTATTGAGCAGCTGATAGACCAGCACTTTGGGCTTCTGTATCCCGACTACGCGGACCACACGCGGCCGGTGCTGGTCCGGCAGGCCCGCGATCTGGCCGTCTGCACCTACCACGGCGATCTGGAGCGGTTCGAGGAGGGCTTCCTGCGGCCGGCGGCACACATCGTGAGCGGACTGAGGGCGGCCTATCTACAGCGAACGGTAAGTCCTGACGTGGGATCTGGGTGGTGGCATTGTTGACATGCATGAATTTTGAGAGATTCTTCAGAGAAACAATCTCATCCAGAGTTGGCAAGCTAGAAGTGGCTGTACAGAGAGCAAAGAACTCCGGAAACCAGCACACAAACGTGCGATATTGACACTAACGGCGTCAGCCAAGCCGGTGCAATATGTTTTAACATGTTTTTTTTTTTTTGGTGTGACGCTACAGGACAATACACCACTTTATATTGCCAGAGATTCCTCGGTGAAGATTAACGAACTTTGGAAGAACCACAGAACGACAATGTTTACCTGCTGGGAGGTATTCTAAGATAAGACCAACACGGCAAACACGTGCTCGCATGTCTTCGAGATATATGTCTGATAGTGTGACAATGCAATCTGTTCAAAAGTGGACCAGGTTCAGCTAACTCCAAGCTGACACCCGGATTCGTTGAACTCTTAGGATTTTAAGGACATGCTGAGCGCAAAGATGAATGAACTTGATAATTCTAACTTTTGAAGGCGTCGGCTTCAGTTAGAACGAGAATTGTCTTGGGGACAACAATGGACCGTTTTACCTGGAAACATCTGTCGGAAGTTGTCAAAGACTGCTGAATTGTCCTTGTATTTTATTGTGATTCAACTAGTCGTAAAATTGTGGTATCAGAAATCTTTCCATGCAAAACACAAATTGCGGCGTCATCTAACATGATACTCAATCGTGCGGGGTCATCAATTCATACTGCGCTCGTACCTTCTCAAATTCCTCTGATTCAATACGAGTTCCCCCCTGTATCAAACCACCAGATAATATCATAATATTTATTAAACGTTTCTTATTCAAATAATAATTATCACTAATTTATAGGCACTTGCGTGCACAGAAGAGGTGAACAATCTGCAAGTCTCGCGTAGAAGAGGTCTTATCTTACATCGACTCTTGCCACTTTTGCGTACGCGAGGAGGCCTCTTAAGACCTCACGTCTTGTCGGTTGTCCCCGGCGTCACCAGCGAGAGAGAGAGAGAGATGCCATGTCGATGAATTATAGTGCAGACGACAGCCGTGAACCGTAACCGAACATTAGAGAGAGAGAGAGACTTGTACCTGCTGTACCGATCAAGTCTGGCACCAGGGATTAGGGGACGCGTCGTCTTATCAAATAGCCGTAAGTCCCGCATGCAAACAAACATACATGAGGTCTCCAAGATGTTGTTGTTGTTGTCGTTTGGTGCAACAGTACAAATTATCTAAACGACAAGTGTGAAATAGCTCAATTAAATAACAGTTACTGCAATTATTTTATTACTTGATCGTGTTGATATTGATTTATGACGCGATCGTGGTCAAGCCGCAGGAGTGTTTGGAAGCTGCATCGCTGAAAAACTGTGGGTCTCAAATAATCCACGTACGTGGATGATGCCTTCCTCGCACTTGTCGTGTCACAATAAATCGCTCTTATCCATAGATTGAAAAATATGCTAAATAATGGACCTATTTTGTATCACATTTTCAGATATGCTGCATAATAATTTATTAAAATATTGTAAATAATGCTTGATATTGAAATTTAGAAACAATAAATAACGTAATCCGAGGAAAAATAAATAAAAAAGGAATCGACGTAACATCTTATAATGTGGCCCTTTTAAACTTTGCGGTTTTGTCAGATAAACTTTGAACTTGGTTGAGAAATGTTTTAAGTACCTCAAGAAGTAGTTTCCGACTAATTTTCAAATGTTACAAAAATAAACTATCATTATGAAAACATTGCTTAATAGGATTATTAAAACACTTTCAATATGTCATGCAGAAAATAAGTTGAATCAGAAAAAGAACTGCATTATTGAATTTTTTGACCAATTTCACACTAAGAACAGCTACAATCAGTTTCTAGGTTTCAACTTTTAAGCGTTATTGAAACAAAAAATCAAACAAACAGGGAGACGACACCTACGCCTGAGCTGAGCTATCCACCTAACCCTTTAGGTTAGACCGGGGTCAACATTTACTTCCCCATCCGAAGGAAGGCGTGGTCAGACAAATCTCGCATTAATAAGGACCATTAAAAAAAATGATACACAGGAAAAATGCTTATTTTTCAATGTTTTTTAAAGTCAAATTCCCAAAACTCGAATTTTATTTTTGAAATATTTCGATATGTTTTTGGGAACCATATGGCTATGATTTTTTGAAAAAATATAAACTTAACTTGTAAAATTTTGTTGACTTCAATTTTCAATGCTTCGTAAAAATTGTAATTAAAAATTACTTCACTTCATACTTCGGCTATTATATCGAATCAAGTCTTCCGAGAAAAACGCGTTTTAGTGTTCGTTACCAAATCTCCATCAGCACAATTTCCCATTAGACTAGACGAGATATTTTCGATTTTGCCAAAAGAGGATATAAGCCGTTTCTTCAATGATAGTCAGTGCACCATTTTCAAGATTTAGTCACATAAATTTTGATTTTATCTGTTGAATCTGTTGAATTCCAGTTTTTCGATTTTCCAAGAGAGTTTCCGAAAGTCCTTATTTCCCATAAATTTTTTTGGCCTTTTTGGCAGGTTGCTCAAAAGAATCCATAACAACATTTTAAACTAGGTATTTAAAAACGTGGGTTTTCTACAAAGCCTAGATGTTTGGGTATCAAAAGATCGTAAATGTTATGCTCTTTCTGATGACACATACATTGACTTGTGAATCAAAGGAGGATTTTCCGACGACGTGATTCCGGGTTGGTACGAAATTCCAACGAAAAATCAATTCTATCGAACAAATTGAGATCTTATATCCACTTCAATATGTTTATTTTGCAATTCTATGGCAATATATTGACATTTGAATAAATTAAAAGTTTGCAATACAGTCCAGACACGATTATCCGGAAGCCTCGGAAAAAAATCACTTCCGATAATCAAAACTTTGGATAATCAAATTATGAAAAAAAATTGTCAATGTTTAATGTTTAAAACAAGAACAAGAAAAAACTATTTTTTTTTGTTCGTGATTCGATTATCCGAAGTCCCATACAAATCTTCGGATAATCGAACTTCGGATAATCGAAACTTCGGATAATCGAGTCTGGACTGTATTAAATTCAGATAAGTTATATAAAGAATTTCCAAAGTTATAGAAACCTTTTTACTAAGTAGATAGTAAACTTTACATTCAATCCAAATTATTTTTTTAATCAGTCAAGGATGCCTGTTTGGAGTTGGATTTATTGTGATTTGTCAACAAATAACTGTAATTTTGTAAATTTTTCGAAAGGTGTACAAACTTTTTTTCGCCTTTTTTATTGTTGTAATAGTATTTGTGATATGACTTTTTAAAGGAATCATTTTTTCATGAGCTTTTTGTAGCAAAATTTTCGGCATGAGCTTTTGAACAAAACGTAGTACTAGGTTTCTGACAAAAATTAAATTGTTTGCATGTTTCAGCACACAATGATGCTCAAGGTTTGTAAATACTTTTTTACATACTGTATATGCGTGAACACTAAACAATCTCTTCCCATCAATAAAAGCCAACGCTTCGCAAAAAATCAACATCAGAATCCCTCTTAGAGCCACACATGCACATTACATAAAAACAAATAGTTACAAAGTAATGCTGCCTTTTCCCTTTGAGGAGCGCCCGCCAGTACCCGTTAAAACCCAGATTCCAGCCTGATTTATAACCCCCACCGCAAGACCCCCTGAAACAATTCCAAGCCCCCAATGCTGCATTATGCAATCCCAAAATGAGCAAACGGACGAGAGGGAAAAAATGCGATCATTTCCCTCAACGCCGCAACGTCGAAAGTCAAGTCAAGTCACCCGGAGTCAGCTTTTCGCGGTCCGACCCTTCTTCATCAAGTCTACACATTATTGGACGCCAGGGCGATTACGTCGGCCCGTACAAGTGCTTTTCGTTGGCTTTGATGGGGCCCACAATTGTCAGAGTCCTGCCAAGTCGCGCCTTAACTGACCATCAGCGCGTTTTAAGCCATGATTAATTGCTTCACTTTATCACTACCGCCGGTCGTCATTTTCGGCACCTCTGTTTGTACTGGCGTTGCTGAAAGGTGCCCTCAGTTTTACAATTTATATTCTGCCGTGTGCATCAACTTTTTGATGGATCAACGGCCCGAGCCGGGGATCGTCAAGTTTGAAGGAAAGGGTCAATCATGGCACGAGTTGTGGGCTTGGGTTGTGTTTGCACACGACATTTGTTGGGTTTTGGGTAAAAGGGATGGTTTGAATTGTGCAATAATTATAATTGATTAAGGGTAATGAATATCAATTGGATTTTGATGCAACAGCATTTCTGTCGATAAATGCATTAAACATTTCATTTAAAGCTTAAATACTGCCAAAAATCATGTATTTTCAGTTACGTAACATTGAAAAATTTAAAATATTACTATTTTGCCAGTTTATAGCATATCGACCCGAGCAGATGAAAATAACTTGGGAAGGTCAGTTTTTGATATTGTGAAAAGATCGAATATGTTATTGGGATGATCGGATTAGTTGTTAAAATAACAAAAATCAATAACAAAGATTTGTTCGAAGAATAACTTAAACTGTTATTATGTTGTTGTTGCAATAACAAACCAATAACATAGAAGGAATCATGAAGGAATAACACAATTTGTTATTTTGTGCGGAGAGGTGGAGCAGCATAATAACAAAAATTGTTATTGAACTGGTATGATTCCATAACAAAAAAAAGTTATTGTTTTGGTTTATTTGCCATTTACAAATAAACCTGCAGTTGCCATCACTCTTCTGTACTAGTCAGGGCTGCAGAGTCGGGTTCCTTCAAGCGACTTTGAATCCATACTTTGAAGACAACTCCGCCTCTGGATGCAGGATATGACGTCAGCGCCGATTTCAGCTCTCCAAAAATACCCGACTTCACAGATTCCGACTCCAAGCAAAAGTAGCTGAAAATTTGCTGAATCCGATGCCGTCTCCGAGGTCTCACTCGAGCTCAAACTTCAACGTCAGCTCCGATTTCCTGGCTCTGTGAAAATAATAACAGTTTTTGTAATTCACATTTCAAAAATTCTCAATAAATAAATTAATTCTCTTGGGGAATATAACAAAATTTAAGAAAAAAATCAATTATCAAAAGTTTTTTTTTATCGGATTAATGTCATTGTCAAATAAATGATCACGATGAAATTGGTCAAAATTATTCAATAGATTTAACTAATTTTAGTCCCTTAGGGGGTATATCAAATAATAAAAAAAAATCAACTTTAAAAATTTCAACTTTTTAGAATAATTTTAGCTTAAAGACCCCATTTTATGGCCAAAATAATGACCCCGACGAAATTGGTTAAAATTATCCCATAGTTCTAGCCATTTTTAGCAAAGTCCCTTATATCAAATAATTAAAAAAAAATCAACTATCAAAATTTCATTTTTTTTGGAATAATTTTAGCTTAAGGACCCCATTTCATGGCCAAAATAATGACCCCGATGAAATTAAACAAAATTATCCCAAAGATCTAAACATATTTAACAAAAGAAAAAATAATAACAAATTGTGTGATGGACACTACCAAACGAATAACAAATCTTTAGGGCTAGTGATTTTTCACGGCAAAAACATTGAAATTAAGCTGCATGCCAATTTCAAAACATTGGAATTTCACGGCAATTTTGCGGTACTCAAAAATCTGCCTAATATTAGCGCAAAATTGTGTAATTTAAGAGTAGTTGTGTACAGGAAAGTTACCGAAAAAGAAAGCAGTTGTTTAACATACAAATATTATGCCCTGACACAAAGTATTTAAGCCATTAAAAAAATTGTGAGCTCAATTTCGTGAAATTTTGCAAACTTTTACTTTAGAAATTTACGATTCAACCATCCCAATTTTACTGATATTTTGTAAATTTAATTTGCTAAAATATCTTTAAAACGAAGTAGGGGAAATATACCCATTTTAATCACTCTTAGCCGCTATTTGCCGCTATTAAATCAACATTGTCAGATGTATCAACAATGGGGAGTTGCTTGCTCACTTTTATTTGAGCTATTTATTATTTTGGAACAGTCAAAAACACTGTATAAAAGCTGCAATTCATGATCAAAGTGCTTATAGGCCGATAATAGAAATAGGCTGAGAAAGGGTATAGTTCCCCTACATCCTTCAATGTAAATTAAAAATAATCACAACTACTCGATAAATCCACCAAAAGTACAATTAGTAAAATAAGACATAGACATATAGAAATTTTTTTTCTTACTCTTGGTGACACCTTTATTTACAAGCAATAATTGTTCCAAAATGGATTATGATGTAACACACAGCTGAACGGATCTCCAAAACTTTGTTATGTACCTCAAAAGCACTTATTGTATCTTGATTATTTACCAATAAAACCGAATTGAATTGAATTAACATATAGAAATTTTGTTTACAAATGGGTTTTAGGAAAAGTGAAATTTGAGTATTTAGCCAAAATTTCATTTTTGTTTACCATTTCGTCGCTTGTGTGCTATATTGTGACGCGTCTGCTGTAAAAAGTTAGGACGTGTCACAAGATAGCACACAAGCGACGATTTGTTATTGATAAGTCCAGAAAGTTAGAAAATGTTGCAAAGTGCTTAAAACAATTTCTAAAAACATAAACAACTTTATTTCTGAACAAAGTTTCCTCTATAACAGAGATTCCTCTGCAGTTTTGAAAATCGTCCGTTCACATTTTTGTGAAATGTTAAAAAAACCATGCTTTGTCCAAGGCATGTTACAACCAAAACTTATTTCGCTGGAATTTATCGTAAAACATTGTAATAAACAATATTTTCAAAAATGAGTTTCAAAATGCCTGTTAAAATTCTTGTGGATTGCTTGAATTAAAAAAAAATCGATGTTCAAATACACTTAGGGACAGTTGGTTAATGAATTGATAAGAATTTCGTGGCATTTCACGGTATTTATGAAATTTCACGTTCAAGGGCAAATTTCACGGATTACGCGGCTTCCGCGAAATCGTGAAAATCACTAGCCCTACAAATCTTGTTATTAGGAGAGTTTTTGAAATGTATAACATTTCCTCTTATAAGCGTGTTATTATTAACTAACTTTAAGAACTATTCAAAATTTTATGAAAACTTCGCCTTCATAAGTGCAGTGCTTCTGGGGATGCGCAGTCCTGTTTTTTCGCGATAATTTACGTCGTAAATGATCGTAAAAATTCACTTCAACTGGCAGTTTTTGTACTAACTCATCAAACTATCGATTTTATGAAGAGTAAAGCGTCATTCGCCGGGAGCCGTGGTGTAGGGGTAAGCGTGATTGCCTCTCACCCAGTCGGCATGAGTTTGATCCCAGACGGTCCCGGTGGCATTTTTCGAGACGAGATTTGTCTGACCACGCCTTCCGTCGGACGGGAAGTAAATGTTGGCCCCGGACTGACCTAAAAAGGTTAGGTCGTTAGCTCAGTCCAGGTGCAGGAGTCGTCTCTCTGGGTCCTGTCTCGGTGGAGTCGCTGGTAGGCAGTTGGACTAACAATCCAAAGGAAGTCAGTTCGAATCCCGGGGTGGATGGAAGCTAAGGTGTAAACAGAGGTTTGCAATTGCCTCAACAATCAAGCCTTCGGACACTTAGTTTCGAGTAGGAATTTCGCAATCGAGAACGCCAAGGCAATGCTGTAGAGCGAATAATTTGATTTGATTGAAAGCGTCATTTATTTACTATTTTTGAAATTTGCTCGCGTTATCTTAATTGTTAAAACAGTAAAAATATAATGATAAGTCCAGTCCACAGCACTACTGCTCGGCTGGCACGCGTTCGATAAAAAAAAACTTTTTAAATAATCAATTATCTATCTTTCCCCAGACGGCTGCCTAAGATTTAAAATTTTTAACCGATAAACCAAATGCTCATGGTCACATCACTGCCATTCGTGAATCCTGACCTCATACCCATCTACTAATCCCCTCAAAACTCATGTGCTACTTTGTCGGAGATGCAGTCGATTGGGCGGTCTCTATCACTCAAGTATCGGACTAACATTCCCATCCACTTCCCCGTGACCCTACCACTGGTCGTGGCCGGCGCCGGTATTGATCAGCATGATAGGGGCCTTTGCGAAGTTGCGAAGCGAGGAAAGATAGCTCCCACTCCCACTGCTTATGCTTATTCAAAATTTTATGAAAACTTCTTCTTGAAGTCCCGGGCAGACGGTAATAACAAAATTCATGCCATTTCAATAACAAATACTGTTAAAATAACAAAAAAATTTATGGAATATTCTTGCAAAATCCATTTTTGCATAAGAGCCTAATAACAGTTTATGTTATCATAACCAAATTTGTTATTGGTTTGATATTGGTTGATAGTCAAAACAACTTGGGAATAACATTTTTTGTTATGGAAGAATAACTCCAACTGTTATTGGGATGATCGGATTAGTTGTTAAAATAACAAAAAAGAATAACAAAGATTTGTTCGAAGAATAACGCAAAATGTTATAAGTCTGTTATTACAATAACAATCCAATAACAAAAAAATCATAACGGCGAATAACAAATCTTGTTATAAATAACATAAAATGTTATTGGCCTAGTATTTTCAAAGAACAAAAAATGTTATTCCCACGTTATTTCCGTCTGCTCGGGGTACTTTAAACATTTTCTACCAGTCTGAGTAACGTCATGATTCGAATTCCCGGACGCTTCGAAACCCGGACACTTCAACTTTCTTTATCAATTATTTGGATATAAGTTCGCATTATGAATGTCAAAACTGTGTTATTTGATGAATTCTAACATCAACTTTCATTTAAAGTTTGTTTGGACGCTGTAGTTAATGCCAACACAATTAAATTAAATAAAAATATGAGTTTACCAAAAATGCGAAACATTTGTATTTGTATCGATAGAATAGATTTTTCGTTGGAATTTCGTACCAACTCGGAATTTCGTCGTAGGAAAATCCGCCGGCATCCGAACCAGTCCACGATTCACAAGTCAACCTATGTGGAATCGGAAAGGGCATAAAATTTCCGATCTTTTGATACCCAAACATCTAGGTTTTCTTTAAAACGTACGTTTTTAAATACCTGGGCAAAAAGTAAGTTTGATCCACAAGAACAAAAATTACGAAATTCCATACATTTTTGGCAGGTTGCTCAAACGAAACCATAACAACGTTTTTGCTTAGGTATTTAAAAACGTAGGTTTTAAAGAAAACCTAGATGTTTGGGTATCAAAAGATCGGAAATTTTATGCCCTTTCCGATTCCACATAGGTTGACTTGTGAATCGTGGACCGGTTCGGATGCCGGCGGATTTTCCTACGACGTAATTCCGGGTTGGTACGAAATTCCAACGAAAATCTATTCTATCGATACAAATACCCCAAAACGGTGTTATACCCACTCCAAAATGTTTATTTAGCAATTATATGGTAATATATTGACATTTAGTTGAATTAAAAGTTTGCAAAATTAAGTTTAGATAAGTTTTATATAGAATTTCCAGAGTTATATAAACTTTTATACTAAGTAGTTAGTAAACTTTATATTCAATCCAAATTCTTTTTTTAATCAGTCAAGGATGCCTATTTGGAGTTGGGAGACTGGATTTATGGTGATTTGTCAACAAATAACATTATTTATGTTAATTTTTCGAAAGGTGTACAAACTTTTTTTGCACCTTTTTTATTTTCGTAATAGTATTTGTTATATAACTTTTTATAGAAATCATCTTTTCATGAGCTTTTTGTAGCAAAATGTTTGGCATGAGTTTCTGAACAAAACGTTGTACTAGGTTCCTGTCAAACTTTAAATTTTTTACATGTTTCATCACAAAATGTGCATAGTGCCCAAGGGGTGTAAATACTTTTTTTACATACTGTATGTTAACAGCTTATTTGAGACCTAAAGAATGCCATTCACTAACATTTCAGTCCAAATTTGTGCGATTCATAAGCAAAATCGAGTGTCCGGAATTCGAAGCAAAAGTGTCCGGATTTCGAATCAGCTTTTAACAGTGTCCGGGATTCGAAGCACAACAAGTCATTTTAATTTTCAAATTCTGATGAAAAATGGTTAGAAAAGACATATTTTGCATACATTCTCTTAAAACTGACTGCCTAAATCCTGATGATATTTCTACATTTCCAACTTATTACATGATTTTTTGCCAGCTATAACAAAAATAATATGGTACTAAGTGTCCGGATTTCGAATCATGACGTTATGATTCCATACTATTTCGTACGTATTTAAAGTGCACTCTTCATTTTGCAGAAAAAAAATCTCAAACCTATCAAAGTCACCCCAGTTTACGGTACTTGTTGACACGATTAATGACCTCTGCCTTTACATCAACAAAGCTTGAATAGGGTGTAACTGTCGCCAGTGTTGAAACGCACCAAAAATAAAGCCCTTATCTTGCTAAATTTCCAATTTCAGTGAAAGGCCAAGGAACGTGGCACAAAAAGTTAATTGATCGATGCATCAGATAACGACTTAAATTAAGAGGCAGTATTTGTAGATTCTGCTCGGTTTGTTCTGGAGGTCGTATCGAGTTGCTCCGATTTGGATGAAACTTTCAGCGTTTGTTTGTCTATGCATGAGATGAACTCATGCCAAATATGAGCCCTCTACGACAAAGGGAAGTGGGGTAAAACGGGCATTGAAGTTTGAGGTCCAAAACACATGAAAAATCTTAAAATTGCTCGCATTTCCGTAAAACTTCATCAATTCCAACTCTCTTAGATGCATTCGAAAGGTCTTTTGAAGCCCTTCAAAATGTGCTATAGACATCCAGGATTGGTTTGATTTTTCTCATAGCTTTTGCAAATTACTGTTAAAAATTGATTTTTTCAAAACCTTAATAACTTTTGGCAACAGCCTCCAACACCCATACTCCCATAGGTCAAAAGTTAGGGAATTTCATGGACTATAAGCCTACGGTATTAACTTTTTGGCCAATCGCAGTTTTTCTCATAGTTTTTCGATTTTTCTAGAACAAACATTTTACAACGTTAGTTTTTGCCCTGTAGGCCAAGAAGACGGCACTTTTTGGTCTCAATTTTGTCATATTCGGAATCCTCGGTCAATTTCACGTAAGTTAGAAGTATTGGAGTTGTAATTTTGATTTGAAAAATAATTAAATAAAACATTTTTGAAAAAAGAAATAGATCTTATTTACCCTATGATCAATACGTCAAATGCTGTATCAAGTAGGCGAAAACTTGTTTACCCCTAATCCGACAAAATTCTAAATAATATTTTAATTAATTCTAAATGGCATTTTTCCAATCAAATTCAAAATTCCAACACCTCAATCTAATGTAAAATTTTCTGAGGATTCCGAATATGTCAAAATTGAGACCAAAAAGTGCCGCTATGGAGGCCCACAGAGCAAAAACTAACGTTGTAAAATGTTTGTTCTAGAAAAATCGAAAAACTATGAGAAAAACTGCGATTGGCCAAAAAGTTAATACCGTAGGCTTATAGTCCATGAAATTCCCTAACTTTTGACCTATGGGAATATAAGTGTTGGAGGCTGTTGCCAAAAGTTATTAAGGTTTTAAAAAAATCAATTTTTAACAGTAATTTGCAAAAGCTATGAGAAAAAGTCAAACCAATCCTGGATGTCTATAGCACATTTTGAAGGGCTTCAAAAGACCTTTCGAATGCATCTAAGAGAGTTGGAAATGATGAAGTTTCACTGAAAGGCGAGCAATTTTAAGATTTTTCATGTGTTTTGGACCTCAAACTTCAATGCCCGTTTTACCCCACTTCCCTTTGTCGTAGAGGGCTCATATTTGGCATGAGTTCATCTCATGCATAGACAAACAAACGCTGAAAGTTTCATCCAAATCGGAGCACCTCGATACGACCTGTTTCACATCGGTGAAAAACTCGCTCTTAATCAAATTCTAGGATTATGTGTGTCGTGCTTCAGATTTTATCTGGCAACACTGCTGCTATTTGTTGCACTTGGGCTGCATGTCTAAAGTTTAGTTCATTATCTCCGCAAAAGTGTTTTTCGGGGTCTGGCTCACGCAGAAAATTTTATCTGTTTTTCAGTACCACTGAATTAATTACGAGATGTAAGGTTGCGTAAACTGCCAATGAATATGTGGTAATTCCCGAGCAGGGGTAAATAACACGGGAATACCAAATTTTGGTATTACTTGGGCAAATAACAGCGACCAAAATGTGCCCTTGGTTGCCCAGTAATAGATGGTAAAATACCATGAAATCATACCAAAATCTTGTATGTGGAAGGGCACAACAATACCATACCATGTTATTCCAAAGGTAAAATAATACCACAAAATAAAATCATTTCAATACCAAGTTGAGGTCTCCTGGATTTTTGAACATTGCTTGAATACCAAAACTTGGTATTGTCATGGTTTTAATTTTAGGTATTCCCGCGCCCTTGGAAAAACATACTTTGGTATTCCTGTGGTCTTCCACATACATGATTTTGGTATGATTTGATGGTATTTTACCATCTATTACTGGGCAACCAAGAGCACATTTTGGTCGCTGGTATTTACCAAAATTTGGTATTTTCATACCATTTTTAGTGCAACAGTTGCAGTTAGTGAATAAACGGAAATGATCCATATGCAACAGCCAAATCTACTCACCTGATGATTCCATGTTGTTCTTAGTGATATTCTTCACCACACCGAATGCATTTGTCATTGATGAACGGCCTGTGCTTGAAGTTCTTGAAGCTTCTGAAAAACAACAAGATTGAAAAATAAGTGTTATTAAAATGAAACTGGATTGAAATTCACCTAAATTCAATAATCTTTCGATTGACTCGTTTTTCAAAGTATTTGGTTAGAAATTTGAACAATTTAAAAAAAATCGTAATGGGTTTATCAAAAAATGTTAAAACCAGCTTTAACATTTTTTTTTTTTTCAAGTCATTTTAGCGCAAAATTTATTATCTTGTCCAAATTGGTTAAATAATCCCATAGTTTCAGAGAAAATTGATGAAACCTTTCAATACCAAAATAATACCAAAATGTGGCATCCTGACTTAGAAAATTTTCCACAATTTCAAGTAATTTCTGTAGGGGGTATATCAAAAATGTTTAAAATCAAGTTCAAATTTTCCGGTTTTCAATGAAAGCATTCGCTTTGAGACATCATTTTAAAGCAAAATTAATTATTTTGTCAAAATTGGTCAAAATTTTCCCATAGTTTCAGAGGAATTTGATAAAACACTTTAATACCAAAATAATACCAAAATGTGCCATCCTGACTTAGAAAATTTTTCACAATTTCAAGTCATTTCTACAGGGGGTATATCAAAAATGTTTAAAATCAAGTTTGAAATTTCCGGTTTTCAATGAAAGCATTCGCTTTGAGACATCATTATAGCGCAAAATTAATTATTTTGTCAAAATTGGTCAAAATTTTCCCATAGTTTCAGAGGATTTTGATAAAATACTGTAATACCAAAATAATACCAAAATGTGCCATCCTGACTTAGAAAATTTTCCACAATTTCAAATCATTTCTGTAGGAAATATATCAAAAAATTTTAAAATCAGGTTTGAAATTTCCGGTTTTCAATTAAAGCATTCGCTTTGAGACATCATTTTAGCGCAAAATTAATTATTTTGTCAAAATTGGTCAAAATTTTCCCATAGTTTCAGAGGATTTTGATAAAATACTGTAATACCAAAATAATACCAAAATGTGCCATCCTGACTTAGAAAATTTTCCACAATTTCAAGTCAAAATGTTTAAAATCAAGTTTGAAATTTCCGGTTTTCAATTGAAGCATTCGCTTTGAGACATCATTTTAGCGCAAAATTAATTATTTTGTCAAAATTGGTCAAAATTTTCCCATAGTTTCAGAGGAATTCGATAAAATACTGTAATACCAAAAGAATACCAAAATGTGGTGTTCGACCATTGACAAATTCTGCAATTTTGTAATATCAAAACAATACCTTAAATTGGTATGATACCACATTTTGCTCTTGCATAATCCTTAAGAAAAATTTTAAAGGGTCCAGGAATACCAAAATTTCGTATTGATACCAGAGAAAGGTATTATTACGCATTTCCCTTGTTATTTACCCATGCTCGGGTTGCTACGGATTATGTTTTGTCGAAAATGTTACATAAAAAATTGCTTAATTGATAAGTTGGAGATGTTTTGATTGCAATAGTTTCAAAATGCTCATTACATGCATTACTATCTGCAAGATAAGATGCTTCAAACCACCATGCCACCCTAGAGAGGATGTTAACCTGTGCCATCAACAAATCGTCGCCATCGTGCTAACTTGTCGTACGTGCATTTTGGGCCAAATTGAGTTCAGAACGCCATTTTGTGCAGCTCACAATGCCTCACCTTTTGACCTTCACAGATCCCCAAAATTCGATTTCAATCCTGAGATATTCAACAAAAACCGAAAAAACTCCGTGCATTTTTGTCACTTTACATATGAAAGTAGTTTCAATCTTGTCGTGCTATCTTGTCACTCCATGAAAATTGATGTAAGTGCGACAAAAGGCCAAAGGATTTCAGGCCAGGAAAGTCAGGATGCGTTTGTCGCACGTACAAGCTAGACTACCGTAAACATTTGTAATTATAACTCGGGACTCCAGCAACCAACTTCAACCAAACTTCGGGACAATGCACAGAATGGTCAGCCAAACAAAACGTGTTTGTTATTGTTTACATTGCGTGCGCTCGTTTTTGTATATTCAAGGTCAAACATTAAAACGCGTTTTTCTCGGAACGTCAAAATGGCGGGTGCGACAAGATAGCACGACGACGTCGAAATGTTTCCTTCCTCGATAACTGATTTGAAAGCTTAGCAAGCACATTTAAGCTGCGTACAGAGGAAATTAGATCTCCATTTGCTCAACCACCAGATAGCGCCACTGTCAATTTGAAACCGCTTTGTACCCCGTCATGTTGAACACACATCGCAAACGCCAGGAGAACTTGCACTACTTACCAGATCGCGGCAACAAAGTCAATTAATTTGCCTCCCAGAAACCGGCTGAAATTGAGAAACTGCCATCGGTAGTTGTTTGACATCCTCGCCCGAGACCCATACGGTGGCCACTGCTGTGGAGTGACAAACGCATGCTGACCATGCGCGACAAGTTGGCTGCATCTTTTTTTTTCTTCCGGATGAGACCCAGGCGCACGTGGTGGTGAAATTTATCTATAACCCAACGGTGACATTATTTCACTGTCAACGAGTGTTAATTTAGCCATTTATCTCGCTCGTGGGGTCGGTTTTCTTCCGTTGGCCCCTCCGGCTGTAGGTATGTAGGCTTGCTGGTTGCTCGGGGGTCTCTTAAATGGTTCTGCTCGTCGAGTTTACAACAATGTTTGGTGAGAACTGGGGCCTTCGGAGCTCTAGGGGAAGATGGAAACGGTTTCGACTGGGGCCATTTTCTCGCCATCAATCATCGGTACAGAGAACAAATTATTGCGCGAGCTCTGGATCATCTTCGCTGGCAAGTTCATATTATCTGATTTTTTTTTAGTTTTAAGTATTGAACAGTAGATTATAAAACAATTATCTTGATCATTCGCCTAAAACGTGGAGTCGATATCAGGAATTGATCCTCAGTCCTTCAACTCAATAATGAAGTGCCTCATGATTACGATTATCTTCTCAGAGGAATTCTAGCCTTTGTCTAATATTTAAATCAAAGTAACTCCCTTATTTGTCGGTATCCGTTCAGATTTTGCCAACTATTCCGTTGCATAAAAAGTTGCATCAAGTGCAGCATTGCGTTGCATTTCTATTGGACTCCGCCGCAGCGGTCCATTGATGTCCAGTTTCTTTCATAATAGTCCATATGCAAAGAGGGATAATTAATGACACATTGACGCGCAGATTGCGCACCGACTCGAGTCCAGCGCACCATTTGGGTCTGCTGGGAATCTCCCGCGTGCAATTATTTCGATCATTTCGCTCCATATTGGAGTTGGAGGAAATCGGCTTTGATTTGCAAACTCGGGTATGGAGTGTCTTCAAGAAGATGGATCGATCGGCGAAAATATGGTGCACGGCCTTGAGGAGACTCAACTTGCTTTCCAACAGTTGAGCAGTGATGGTGAATTACATGTTTACATTGTTGCTCGGTAATGACCGGTGGTAACGCGGCCGAACAAAGAGTCCAAATCAGCAGGTTGCTACAGGTTGAAATAGAGTGGTATGCAGTTGTAAACCAACTTGATAGCTTTTTCGGTGCATTTAGAGAACAGTATTGGTGCATAAAACCTGCCTTAATCTAGACTAATGACAGGTTAGGTGGTTGCGAACCTGCTGTTTGGACGTTTCTGCAGCAAACATTGCCAATCCTAATAATGGAGTGCAAATATGCCCCATTATGGATTTTCGGTCAAGATCTTGTCGATAATGATTTTTGCTGTCCGGCATGATCCCATACTAAGAATTGGATATCAATCATTAATTTGAATGGATGCAAAATTTTCACTATTCAATATTGAAAGGGAATTTTGATGAGACCGACGGAGGAACCAACGTTGTAACTGAAGGATAATCGTCTCTTAAAGTTGCATAATAAATGAGTTTTACATAAAAAGGTTTCACTTTCCTAACATTGACTGTCTCTTGTATTTCTGCGTTAACTTTGTAATACTATCGGAACTCTATCAAAACTAGAAGTGATGAGCAATTCTTGGATAGGAAAATTTATCGCTCCTACCATCAGAAGACCAATTGTAAGCGGACTTATCATGGAATTTTCCAGCATTAGAACCCTTCTCCGTGGCCACACACCAGCTCAGTACCGTCCGCCCGATACACGCGTCCCAATTATGAGAAGATTTATCGTTCAATAAAACTCCAATCAAAATACTCACGATGACCACGAACATCGCCGGCCGGCATCGAACAGGAAACGAAGACGATCTAAGCGCGGACCTTCCCTGAAATGCTCATCGTGATCAACGCGCCGCCGATATCGATGACGACGACTTCAACACGGACGCCCATATATAACGCATCGGTTTGACCCAATTCTGCTTCCTTCTTGGGCACATTGTTGTGCGCCCGCGAGATAAATGGGCCCTAATTGGGACCACTTTGGCCGAAGCCGCATGCTGGCCACCGGCTAGGGCAGGCTAGAAGATCTCTGGAAAATCAGTTTGTTTTGGTTCAATGAGAAGAAATGCTTTGTTTAGAATTTCCGATGGTGGTCAACTTCGACTACGACCTCAACAACGACTCTTCTACATAGTTGTTGAAAATCTCCAGCTCCAACTTCCGGTTCTATTTCGATTTCGCCATGTGATGTGATGATTGTCTAAGCCCGAGTTGCCTAGGAATTGATTTCACCCGAACCAGATTCTCACCACCATGACAGCTGTCCATCGCACACCAGGGACAAGGAAAGGGATTTGGAAGACGGGAAGTGTTGATGCTCAACTTTTTTAAGGGTACAAGGGAAAATCTTCACTTATCCCAAAGTAAGTTTCGCTCCACTTTTTGCATAAATCCACCTATTAAAAATAAAGAAAAGACCAAGCCATGATCTCACAGAGAATAACTCAGAAGTAGAACTCCAGCTCCGATAAACGCTTCTTCAAGCACATTCTTTTTCAATAACCAGACAAAGATTGTCCACACTCCGTGATGAACCGATTAAAGGTGCAAGAAAGATCGATCCAATGAAAAGTAAAAGACCACACGCAGCGTCCGCCTCAAAAGCGGGCTCTCATAAAGACAGGAACCACCTTTCAGATGACATTTCCCCTCCTGTCAGCGAGATTTGGTCGGGTCGGTACATGTTCAATCGATAAACAAACGCCGCTCCTTTTCCACTCGCCCAAGAGGTGGCGCGCGGCAATTGAATTGTAAGGGTTGCGTGGTTACAGGCGCTATTAATCTTAATGATCGCATTTATCACCGATCGAATTATCGCATTACGGGCGACAACACTGCGCACTCGGTCGTGTCAAGGCGTCGCGTCGTTGGGTGTCATTATTCTTCCGCCGTCTCTTTTCTATCGCGGAGTCCTCGGGAGATGTGCGAGCTATCGATCGATCGATTGATCAAGGTGCGTTCAATCGCTGCGGTGATGATGGTTGAGGAGAGACTTGAGGTTGTAATTGGTTGGTGGTGATGACAATGTTGTGAATCGTTGTTATGATATAAGTCGCTGTGTTAGGTTATCTTTAACATTTATCATAAGAATTGATTAAAATATAAGCAAATTTCCTAACATTAAATTTATTTTTTGTAACTTATTTAAAAATGGCTGGCAAATTTTATGTTTAAATAACAAGCTTAGCAGTGTATCATCCACTGGAGCAGAAATTTAATTATCCCAAGAAGTTAGTTTTCATGTGAAGAAATACCAATTTAGACCAAAGTAAATTTTATTTACAAAAAAATCTACTCTTCGCCTGTCAACTTATTAATAAATAACCTTCCTTTTTGCATCTTAAATAAATTTTGTGAAAGCAATTTTTATAAATTTGAATTTCGAAATCTCAGTCTCAGTCTTAAATTTCGTTAAAGATAAGATTTTGCATTTTGTATCGGCATTTTGAAAAAATAAAATTTGTGTTTCGCATTTCTTTTGATTTCTATTCAATCTTAATATGAATCTATGAAATAAAGTTGATATATTTTGTTCAAATTTGGCACGCCTTTGTTGTTGCATGGATTAGAAAGACCAATGTGCCCAAAAATTTACATATTTGAGGATTGACTTCAACGGGTTACATCCGTCCGAAATTGTGACTGCTTAAGGCAACCAAAGTAGCTTCGCAATTCTCGCAAGCAAATTTAATTTTTATGTTTTTGTTCCTTGGATCTAGGCAATGTTGAGGAGTTTGAAAAAAAATCCAGTCCTAATGGCAGTCTGTCTTCTTATAAACGAAGGCCGCGAAAAAAAAAATCCACCTGGGACAATCGAATCACAAATAAAAAATATTTTTCGTGGTCTTGTTTTTTGATTGTCGAGCTTGACGCCAACAGCACTCAAATATGAATCAGTACCTATTTTAAATAAAAAATGGCGCCCAAAATGGAATGCGAACATACATCAACCAATAAACCCAAATTTGAAGTTAAAAGAACGAAATTAAAAATAAAACGATTTTTTTCTCGATTTGATTATATGAAATCATATACTAACGTTCGGATAATCGAACTTCGGAGAATCGAAACTTTGGCACGGCGTGTTTTCTAGAACAAACTTTTCAGGAAAAAATAGTCATAGCTACTTTCAAATGTTCCTTATTGGAAATTTTCTCAGCTTTCCGATGTTTTTAAGAGCGAAATAATTTATCGAGAAATTTCTGCGACAGCTATTTTTTAAGTTTGTTGTTCTAAATAACTTTATTGGAAACTTTTATGTAACAGTTCTGGAAACTTGTCAAATTATGTGTTTGATGTGTCATTTATTCATCAAAATGTGCAAAATAAGACAAAAAACTATTTTGTAGACGGATGCAAATCGCTAAACATTTTGAAAATAATGTTTTACCTGATTTTTTTTAATAAGTGTGGTTTATTCAGAAACTAACATGAATTAACAGATAATAACAAAATTGTTGTGTACAAGTATCGCGTGTCTGCTCTGATTTAGCTGATACAACCGAATTTTTTGCAAATTTGAGATTGTTGAGGTTATTTTTGGAATTTTATGAATAAATATGATATTTCCTTAATCAAAAATGAACCAGGAACATGGATACAAAACATGATTTAAAATCGAAAATGTACTACAAATTACTGTTGCAAGCTTCAAAAGTCATATTCTCATGAGTGTAAAACAAAGAAAAAAACGTTACTTAATCCACCTTTAGGTGGTTGGTGCCTTCCTCATATTCATAAAGTCAATACATTCAGTAAAAATAGCAACATTCCCCCTTAACATGTTTAACAAATCAACTTTATTACTCATTTCTTTTGATATGGTTCGCAGACCATCAATATTTCTGGCTCATTGGCAAGGTCTGATAAAAAATACCTATCCAACGATAGTTCGCATGGAAGATTCAGACAATATTTTTATCACAATATCTGAAATCAAACCTCTAAAAAGTGTATAAATAACACTTAAGTGCCAATAACTTTTAATAGGGTTGTCAGATCCTTGATGTTTTAGGCTCATTTGAAAGGTCTTTCGATTATCTAACTAACGATGGGTCGCATGATGGACCCGGACATCATTTTTACTGAAATATCTGAGATCCGGCCTCCAAAAAGTGTATACATAACACTTAAGTGCCAATAACTTTTGATAGGATTGTCAGATCCTTGATGTTTTAGGCTCATTTGAAAGGTCTTTCGATTATCTAACTAACGATGGGTCGCATGATGGACCCGGCAGGGTAGGTAAACCATCACCATCGCACTATCATTGATGCATATTTCGGTGCGTTCCTCGTCTCTTAAAACTTCTCTTCTCTTTCGCAGCCGAGTGATGGTCGGCTTGCTATCGCGAATATCGAAAGCCCATCACATCGACGAGAAATACCCTATCGCTTGCTCGGATGGAACTATCGTTCCAACCGGAGAGGCACGCACACGAAATTGCTGTATACATACACTGGAGCTCACGCACACAAATGAACTCATTTCTACAGGGCTTACGGGCGAGAGAATTTCACGATTGCTCTTTCTCTTGCTTTTGAGCGAGGGGACTGGCTGTGTGAGAGATTTTTTCCGTCTTACGCATCGGTTTGTTCGTTGCTCGCTATTTCATCGGCGTCGTTTTCGCTTCGCTCTCTTGATGCAGTTTTGGAAGAACGCCGAAAATTTGATGATTTGAGCGAGGGACGATATCTAAAAGCCCTCGGCCATCGGCGAGGAAATGAGAAAATACCAACCCTGGGACCTGGACATCATTTTTACTGAAATATCTGAGATCCGGCCTCCAAAAAGTGTATAAATAACACTTAAGTGTCAATAACTTTTGATAGGTTTGTCAGATCCTTGATGTTTTAGGCTCATTTGAAAGGTCTTTCGATTATCTAACTAACGATGGGTCGCATGATGGACCCGGACATCATTTTCATTGAAATATCTGAGATCCGGCCTCCAAAAATGTATAAATAACACTTAAGTGCTAATAACTTTTGATAGGATTGTCAGATCCTTGATGTTTTAGGCTCATTTGAAAGGTCTTTCGATTATCTAACTAACGATGGGTCGCATGATGGACCCGGACATCATTTTCACTGAAATATCTGAGATCCGGCCTCCAAAAAGTGTATAAATAACACTTAAGTGCCAATAACTTTTAATAGGGTTGTCAGATCCTTGATGTTTTAGGCTCATTTGAAAGGTATTTTGATTATCTAACTAACGATGGGTCGCATGATAGACCCAGACATCATTTTACTGAAATATCTGAGATCCGGCCTCCAAAAGTGTATAAATAACACTTAAGTGTCAATAACTTTTGATAGGATTGTCAGATCCTTGATGTTTTAGGCTCATTTGAAAGGTCTTTCGATTATCTAACTAACGATGGGTCGCATGATGGACCCGGACATCATTGTCATTGAAATATCTGAGATCCGGCCTCCAAAAAGTGTATAAATAACACTTAAGTGCTAATAACTTTTGATAGGATTGTCAGATCCTTGATGTTTTAGGCTCATTGGAAAGGTCTTTTCAATACCTTTCTGAAAATGTATAACATGACAGGGTTTCTTACAAAAACCACCCTTTTACAATCTTCCGGACATACGCCAAAATCGTTTTTAGCATAACTTTTGAAGTACTTTGCAAACTTCATAATTTTCAATAGGGACTTATGGGACCCCAAGACGAATCGAATGAGACCAAAACGGTCCAAATCGGTTAAGCCAGTGCTGAGATAATCGAGTGCATATTTTTTGGTGCACAGACCCACATCCCTACACACACACACACACACACAGACATTTGCTCAGAATTTGATTCTGAGTCGATAGGTATACGTGAAGGTGGGTCTACGAGGTCAAATTAAGAAGTTCATTTTTCGAGTGATTTTATAGCCTTTCCTCAGTAAGGTGAGGAAGGCAAAACATTAAACGGTTATTCTATTGAAACTGCATAAAACATTAGTTGTAAAATTCGTGTGTTTTAACTCTGAATGTTGAAAACATCGTCTTATTTTTTTTTGGCTTAAACAAAAATTAAACAGAATATTTACTAAAAAAATCAAACAGATACTTCCATTCAAAATTAGTTGAACAAAAGTCAAAGTATTTGTAAATGTTTTAAAAATATAAGATTCATAAGACTTCTATAATATTGTGGATTCCTTGATCATTTCATACAAGAAAACTAAAAAAAACAATTCATACTCATGAAAAGTACTTCTCCTAAAGCTTGCAACAGTTGTGTAGTTCAATTTCGAGTATAAAACATGTTTTGTATTCATGCAACTGGTAAATATTTGGTTAAAAAAATATGATAATTTTTCATAAAAATCTAAAACCCTTATCAATCTTAAACTTGCAAGAAAATCGTGTTTATCAGCAAAATCCAAGCTAAATTTTTGAAATATATTTTAATGCAGTATTTTTGAGTTTTGACCCAGAAGGAGGGTAACCGTATAAATTAGAGCAACACATGTCTCATGGTGAGAAACATTGGAAAGTGATCCCCGGCGGAATACAGTGCACAATTTTTTCGCTAATCAACTTCTTTATTCAATGTTTATCACTTTCCAATGTTTCTCACCATGAGACATGTGTTGCTCTATTTTAATGCGGTTTTATGATTTTCATTTTTGAATAAATACCACATGTTCAAAAAACTTGGTTCAACTAAATTTTAAAAATGTTTAGCGTTTAGCAACCTTCTACAAGGTTATTTCTGATCTTATTTTGCACATTTTGATGAGTAAATGGCACGTACAACACATCATTTGACAAGTTTCGTAAACTGATATTAAAATGATTCCAATAAATAATAAAGAAATTAAGCAGGGCTGCGGAGTCAGGTCATGTCTCAAGGGACTTCGACTCCGACTCCGACTCCAGCTTTCTAAGTTTAGCCGACTCCGACTCCAACTTTGGCCCCAGCTTTCAGCTCCAACCGACTCCGACTCCGACTCCAACTCCGGCCTACAAACTTTAGCCGACTCTGACTCCGACTCCGACTCCAGCTTTCAACAAATTGTTGGCTTCGATTCCGACTCCGACTCCACATATTTTTTTATATTTAAAAAAAATCGTTAATTATTATTTTGAAAACATTGATAAATAGAATCATTTGAATACTCTCTAAGTATCATGTTTTTCTCCAAAAAAATAAGTTCGAATCACAAAACGGAAAAAATTGTAGGTTACAAGTTGTATAGGGGAGTTTGGGGTAATATGGACAGTGGGGGTAATTTGGACACCCCTTAAAAAAACACGTTTTCTTCGGATATAAAGTGAAAACGGCAATTTAAGTGATAAGGCTAGTACTAGTAATGGCCTAGGAGTATGGACAAATCAAAAAAGTTGGAATAGGTTAAGTAGTTTTGGTATAGTATGTGAAAGTTTCCAAAGGCCGGTTGGCACTGCCTTAAGTTCTAATATTTGAGGGTTGGGAAATAAGGTTTTACAGAGGTTATATGGCAAAAAAGTGGACATTTTTTGTTTAAGGGGGTTGCTTGGACGATGTGTGAGATATGTACTTATAAAAATTGTGCATTTTATCAATTTTTATCATCAAAAATTGCAATTTATGATAGAACATGCTATGGGGGTAATTTGGACATGGCTTGTGGGGTAATGTGGACATACCTAAAAGTCTACCTGTCAGGTAAAACATAACTTTCATGGTTGATTGAGTTCTTAAAGGGATTTAGAGGGATTTAAAATGTCAAAACACTCAAAAAGGAATGTGAGCAATCAGAACTTTCACAAAACCCCTATTTTTTAATTTAGATAAATTTATTGCAATATTCAAATGGATGAAATATGATTACTGCACATTTTGCTTTTAGTCAATTTCTGTGACATTTCTAATTTCTATGCTGGTTTACAAAAATATTAAAATTTGAAGGGCTACATGTAAAATAAAAAAAAAATGATGGTTTCAGGTTAATTAGTTTTATATAAAGATTGATTTATATAAATCTAAACAATACCTTAATCACTAAAAACTATACTTGTGCCTAATCCAGAATCAATGTTTAAATCATTTCAGAATTAATTACCCAAGTAACAAATGATATGCTTAGTATTCTTATAGGTTTTTATTAAAGTTTTAAAAAGTGCAATAAAGTATTACTAAGGCTTTGATTAAAACCTACTTGTTTTATGGTCACAAAACTTAATAATAGTTTCAAGAATTCTTCAAGATTATGTTAAGAATTATATATTAGGTTTTAATTTGGTTTTATTCCTTATACTTTAAACTATCTTGAAGAGGTCGTTTTGTTGCCAAATAACTTTAACGAAGTCTGCCTTAAATCAGTCCCGTCTTCAAAGAGCATTTTTACAATCCTGTAAGACTTAAACTGTCAGTGTCTCTGCAACTTCGTTCGGTGCAGAACGTGAAGCTGTTCCCTAAACAATTATTCATGAATATTCAGTTAGATTATTCATTGCTACGTTCAAGGTGTAATAAAAATGACTTTTTGTTGTTTCTTATTGTGTTTTAGTTTTGATGAAAAGAATAATATATAATATTTTCCTGAAATAGTTATTACTGTTGTGTGCCTTGGAATTGGCTCCAAAAAAGTGCTTTAAAAGATTCAGTGAATTTGTTTTCACCTGTCTAAACACATCCGACTCCGCCTGCGGTTCTTACATTGTGGGAAATAATTCTATATTAAAAGATAATAATTTGAATTTATTTCCGATAAAGTGTGCTTGGTTGATAGTTTTTGGGGAACACGTCTGGAGCATCATATGGAAAGGTCGCAAAAGCATTTTGATAGCTGGAACTGTTTTGCAAATTCTCAAACAACAGGTAACTATTTAACAAAACCCGTAGTGTTAAAAGGTAACCGGAAAGCCAGCTTTTGTTTTGTGAAAATGTTACCTTTTGTATGGAAACTTGTAGAATAGTTCCAGCAGTCAAAATGCTTATCCGCCATTTTCCCGTGTTGCTACATGTCTGCAGACTATTGAGATTTAACAAAGACTGGCATAAATACTTAAAGTATACAAAAGGCTATCCATAAAACTTTATATTCCTAAATTAGTCTTCAATAAAACCCATCAGATCTAGTTTTCTGTATTGTTACGCTCAATAATTGACAGTTGCGCTCCAGGTGTCATTTGTGCTATTGTTGCATTTTTCTGTATTTTTTTGTGAATAACTATTTCAATCAATAATATGGTCTTTTTGTGCTGTCTACTTGTGTAAGTGAAGTGAAAAGTACAAAAACTGCGGTGAATGTTGCGACGATCACTTAACAATAGTGATAATAAGGACAGTGTTTATAAAACTACACGAATAAAGTTGCGTCAGTTGGTTCTTCATTAAGTGATGTGTGTTCATGCTGTGTGTTTTTAGAATGAATAAATATCGTTAAAAGGCAAAAAACCTTTCTGTTTTTTTATTCAGTTATTTTGAAATTCAATTTCTCCACCATCGAAGGCGATCCACTTGCAGCTGAAAAAGTTGCATGTGCTACGGTCCTGCCATGTGCGATATAATCTTGTAGAAAACCATGATAAAACATTTTGGTTCTGATTAAAGCCCTTATAAGTATTTTATAAATCTGGTATGTTCTGGCTAGTTTTGAGGCAGAACTGCTCAAGAATGAATAGATTTCAAAAATACTTAATCAAGAGCATTTATACTTATCCAATTTCGCCATATTGCTGAGAGAAGCAAGGGGCAAAAACCGCAGCCATATTGAATTTGGAAGCAACAACAAGCAAAAATTATTAGTTTTTGAAAAAATCTCAACTTTTTTTCAGAGAATTGAAAGTGCTCACACTAATTTTTCGAACTATCTTTGAAAATTGGTCGATGATTGTTTTTTGCATCACTGTTGTGGCTTATTATAAGTATAAACTTCAACAAATATTTCTTAGTTACAATAAATAATATTGCCAAATTATTATCATCTGCCATCAGTCATTGTATTTGCGTATAAGAATAATTTATTTTAATCAAGTAAATTTGTATGTCATTCCCTCTGATATACAACCTTTTGGTTTTACTGCAAAACAAATAAATAAATACTTCATGCTCTGATATAGCATTCAAGAATAATTACAGACTTCAACAAAACCTTTTTCCAAGCCAAGCAGTTTTAATCTTGTTTTGAAGAGCTCTATAATGTATTTATAAAGCACACATTAAAACTGGTAAGTTTTAACATGCTCCTCAAAAATACTCTTGATAACCTCCTAAAATGGTCCATTTTGGCTTTAATGTTGATTTAACTGGTATTTAACTCAGCATGTAGGACCATAAAGCATTTCATTTGAGCTTTCTTAAGAATTCTACAGAAACTCTTTGAGACTATTACAAAACTGAAATTGTTACTTGGGTTATTGAATTATGTATACAACACTGAACAATTTGTTATCTTCCTATTGAATTATAGTTCTATCACAAAATCATTATTTAAACCTTTGATGAAATATTATGAGCAAAATAAACACAACAAAATATAAAACAATTCCAAAAACATGCTAAAAAAATCAAATGTTAAACTTATTCTTCAAAATGTGTCCAAATTACCCCACAAAAGGTGTCCATATTACCCCACAAGATATGTCCATATTACCCCACAAGGCATGTCCAAATTACCCCACAAGGCATGTCCAAATTACCCCACAAAGCATGTCCAAATTACCCCATAGGGGTGTTCATATTACCCCCATACAAAAATGTGGGGGTAATTTGGACACCTTTTAATTTTTGCGGTAAAAATGGGTTTTTCATCAAAATTTATCGAAATGAATGACATTTTTCCATCAAATATGGTCTCTATTATCCTCTGGTGTCATCCACATTCCTTTAAAATATCCATACAGCCCGTGGCAGAGCAATTTCCTTAGGGTGTCCAAATTACCCCACACTCCCCTACGTTATTAAAACAGATACAGTTCAGACTCGATTATTCGAAGGCCTCGGAAAAAAATCACTTCTGATATTCTTTGTCGGTCTTAATTTTGATTTTCAGGTACAAGTATGAATAAGGCTACCAACTGTACGGATTTTTTCCTTACCGTACGAATTTTCGACCTTCTCCGCGGATTTTTAACAGGCCGGAATTTTTGTACGGAATTTTTCGCATAATACGGATTTGTACGGAATTTGAACAACTTTTTAAAAATTTCATTGCTTTTTTAATTGGGCCAAAGCGTTCTCTAATAAGATATTTTCATTTAGCTGTCAGTTTGATTTTAAAGGGATAACTTGCATAATCGTCTGCCTATGTGGATCAATCGGACCGCGCACTGGACTTATAATCCAGAGGTCGCCGGTTCGAATCCCGAGGCGGGCGCACAAAAATTCTAAGTGTAATATAGGTATTCGGTCCGCTTGGACCAAGTAACCCTCGTCAGTTACATGATCTCCAAGTATGAAATTTAAGGAGTTTTTTTTGTTATTATATATTGTTTTACTGATCCTCGGTCCCAACCTGGTCACAGCACCTAAAAGGACCTAATAAAAATAAGTTAAGAAAAAAAATAGGTATTCGGTGCCCTCTCCCCGTGCCATACCTCCACACTTAGGAGACCCGGGAGGCGGAGTCTTGTCGCAAAAAGAACGATACACGCCTTTGGATCCGTTGACGAAACCGCAAGGTTTAATAGGGCCACATTATAAGGTGTTACGTCGAATCCGTTTGCATAATTTTCCGGGTTTTCCTCAGTTCAAAATGTATTGTCATGACATGATTGTTCTTTTCAAATTCCTTACAAAACATATTTATTAAATAAAAGATCAAATTTTGGCTTGTGAAAACCTTGTGTTGTGCTTGCATTTATAGGACCTTTCAAATAAAAACTCTAGAAATGTTTTCGCGAAAACACTAACAACGATAATATTCGTAAAAGCTAACTTGACGTTTCGCAAACTTTTAAACGTTTAACAAAAATATTACCATGGTGTCATATCGGTAAAGTATACGGATTTTGGCTCATGGCCTATCTACAATCACTTAGCTTAGAACATCTAAGTAAAGTAGTTACTTAGGAAAGTCTGCAACTTACGTTCGTCATCCACAATCAACTTAGAAAACTTGCTGGGCTGATATACGTTGCTATGCAGTTGTTTGTTTACCTTTGATATGGAAACGTCAACTTACCGTAGATTTTGAAATTTTCCAAACCAAACGTCAGTTTCTAATTTGATTACTTTTCCATTGTAGAAACTCAGATTCATTTCCATTGATTCAAATTCCTAAGCTAAGTGAAATTTTCTAAGCTAAGTGATTGTAGATAGGCCATCAGCAAGAGTTGGTAGCTTTAAGTATGAACAATCAACTACGCTAAAGTGATTTAGAATTTTTAAATTCAAGATGGCGTCCAAAATGGCGGTGATAACATATTGAAGAAATGCATTTTGATATTTAATAGGAAATTTACTATTCAAATTTTACTAAAATGAAGTCGCAGAACTCGAATGGAAGAACGAACATATTTTTTTTAGAACGTGATTCGATTATCCGAAGCCCATACAAATCGAACTTAGGATAATCGAGGCTTATAATAATCGAGTCTGGACAGTATCAAAAATATTTCCAGTTTTGAAGGCATTTTTAGAGGAACAATTTTGAAAGTAAATTTGGACTCATTAACATAACCACAAATTTACACTTATTTTATTAAAAGTTAAAAAAATTAAATATTTATATGTCATTTTTTGTAATGAATCATTAAAAGTAACCTAGCCGTAATGATCGTTTTAAATATAACATATATTTAATTTGCTCACTTTTAGGCTTACATTTATATGAAGCACAGTGACAACCAAAGTCACCATGGTTTAAAAAAAAAACAAATTTAAACGAAACTATTTTTAAAGCTCCATTGATTTTTAGTTAAGACGTACAGTCATCCCACATATTCGGAACACCCACAAATTCGGAACACTTTTATGATAATTTGTCAATAGCATGCCAAAAGTAGCTTTTCTGTCGACCTTACTATTTTTAGAACCTTCATTTGGACATCATCTTGCTATTTCACTAGTAAAAGTAGTACTTTCTGAACAAAAAACTTCATTCCAAGACTATTTTGTCCAGAGCAGCAAAACACTGCCTCCAAATGGCCTGTTTCATAATTGTGGGATGTTATTGTGCCTCCCACAATTGTGGAACACCTGAATTTAACTGATATTTTCACAAAAAAGTTATCAAACCATGTATAAAACATCACTAAGCTTGAGTTTCATTGGTTTCAGTGTGTGAAGTCATTATTTGGTAATAAATATGTACTCCTGGAGAGATCCAAAGTTTGTTTACATTCGTAAGAAAAAAGTGTTCCGAATTTGTGGATTTCAAGGGTCAAAGTAATTCTTCAAAAACTTCATATGAAAGTTTAAATTTGCAGATGTTCGATACAGCATTCGAAAGATCACAAGAAAAGCTTTCAAATGAAGGTAAAAGCGAATCATTAAGTTCAATTATCGATTTGCTATGATTTTTTGAACATTGGCCGATCTGGAAACCGTTCCGAATATGTGGGATGACTGTACATGGACATCACGCCATAGCTGGAGAAGAATATTATCGCAATTCAATTTACCTAAAAAAAATATTTGCGGAAAGGACGCTTAAGGGCTTCTTTTCAAATATCCGTTACCTAGAAAATATTGAACCCAAGGATGTTTGATTTATTTTTATTTTAAAATTTTCCATGTATAAGGAGGCGCGCGATACTTCTTGAATCTTCACCTTCGGTCAAATTTGAATTGAAAGGGTTCAGGCAAAAGGATGCAGTCAAGACTCAATTAAATATTTCTGAGTACAAAACTTATATTGTCTATTATTTTTTAATTAATTTAATTTTTAATGAGACTACAAATTTGGGTTAGAGAGGATTAACAGGGTATCATATAGTGATCAAAGTAAAATAACACAATAAGAGCATTCCAACCACAATAAAAATGCTCAAAAAAAACATAATGGCATCTAATAAATCTCTTGAATAAAAAACTTAAAAATATAAGAAGTTCTGTGAAACCTGCGCTATAACAAATACTGAACAGGTAAAAAAAAAGTTAAATTTTAGATAACTCCTACTCCGACTCCGACTTCGGGTTATCAGAAATTTCCGGCTCCGACTCCAACTCCGACTCCAGCTCATAAAATTTAGCTGACTCCGGCTCCGACTCCGACTCCAGCTGTTCGAGTTTTGATGACTCCGACTCCGACTCCAGGTCCCCAAAAAGACCCGACTCCACCGACTCCGGCTCCGACTCCGACTCCGACTTCACAGCCCTGGAATTAAGTACAAAAACTTAAAAAATAGATATTTCAGAAATTTCTTGATCAATCATTTCGCTCTAAGAAGCATTGGAACGTTGAGAAAATTTCCTATCACAAACATTTGAAGTAGAAATTGTTTTTTTTTCTCCTTCAGGATGCCCAGAAAACACGCCGTCTTGAATAATGGAGTCTGGATTAATATTTTTTTAATCTACAAAAAATATTATAAAATATATTTTAATCTAAAGTAGTTCTGCTACCTTCGAAAATATGCTAAATTTTAATAAATTCATGAAAACATTTTTTCTTATTGTTGAACGAATTTTGCGATCTTGGGTTCCTACATAAAAAAATTGATGAGGGAAAAGAGGAGTAAAAAAATTGAAAACAAAATTTGCTTTGGCTTTATCGTTTCGATATTTAAAAAAAGTAATAATCAAAACTACCACAACAGTTCACGAGAGTTCTATTTTTGAAGCTGAAAATTCATTTAAGTTGCTGAGAATATTTAAAAATTTGAAATTTTAATTTCCTTGTTTGTTTTTTCCTGGCTGTACCTTGCAACCACTGCTAAATTGATTTACAATCTCCATCATCAAATATTATTTAAAAATTTTATAACTTTTTTAATAAATAGTTTCCAAGATAGTCAAGGATAATAAATTTTATGTGAATATAACTAGATAATGATCCTAAATTTAAAAAGAACTGTAAGAAAATATTTGCGATCGTAATTATGAATTCAAAAAATAATATAGATCAAAAAATTTAAATTTGAAAGAGATTTAAAACTAGATCAAAAAATTATGATCTTTCGATTGTTGTATTGATTGACTACAGATTTTAACGTTCTTATGTGAAAATTTTGGGTTAAATATTGACTTCTGAAATGTACAAATTTGGAACAGGGGTTTAAAACAAATCTGGGTTACCTTCAAAAGTAATAGTTTGAACAAAACTATGATTCAAAACGTGGAAACCAATTAGTATAGTTAAATATATGGGTTTGGAAATGATTTGTTTTTTTTTAATGCAATTATCATTCAAATTTAGTCGTTTAGAAAATTACAGAACAACCAATCTTTAGGTAGGGGTTGGCTGGACAATTGTATATAAAGCCTAAGATCAAGGAGGGATTTTTTGGGAACATAAGTTATGTAATAGTTATTACAGATAAGATAAAATAAATTAATTTCTACCCCAATACGATCGCCAAGAACTCTACGCAATTATTAAAAATTCATAGCCAGGCGTTACCGTGACAATCGCCAGCATCGAGTTGTTGTTCTCCTTCATCAACGCGTATCATCATTGCCGTGTGGAGAGCTATCATCACATAATCGACAACAACGCCGAGTTGACTAATTACTCCTCCCCCTCTGAAGTGGCCGAGGCCAGGCCCGAATTGACTAATTATTGGCATGCTCGGCTCATTTCCCTGATCGATCATCGTCGGCGGGACAGATTCCAGTTGCAGTTCGGCCGAATGCAGTTGGCTTGTTGGCATCTCCATGATCGTCGCCGTTGTGCAGATTCATCGCGAGTTGAATATTGGGAGTTGCTTTCTCGACCAACTTTATTTAAAGTATTCCTCACAAGATGTAAAAGTGACAAGATAGCACAACTTCAACGAGATGCTGTCTGCCTATGCCGCTGTGCGTTGACTGATGAGATGATGAGAGGTGATAACAAACATTTTTCCCTCATTTTCGACCACGGTGGCAACCCGTAGCTTCGGACGACAAGGTGCTTGCGGATTCTTTGAATCGACCAACGACCGTTTATGAAAGAGGAAACTCTCGTCATCTGTCTCTCTCTCTCTTTGGACTTTACATAATGACCTGAAAGATTGCATCTCGTGCAGCCTCCCCCTCCCATCTCCCTCCCGCTTCCTCCGCGAACAAAAGGCGATCAAGCGCACAATCATTTTTCTTTGCTTAATTTTTGCGCCTCATGTGGATGTGTGTGTGTTGCCCCCATCATCCAATCGATTACTCTGCGGTGGCAAGTGGTCACATATCATGGTCATCAGCATCATCATTCAGGTCTTGAGAGGGTGCGTTTGCATAATCCCTTGGCGGCGGCGGCGTCCATCGTCTAGGACCTCTTCTGCCACACAAAAGTGATGGCACACAACCTGTTGTTCTCGCCTCTTTTTTTGTCCCTCCTACTGAATTGCGGCTTCAAAAAGGTACTTGAATAAAAAGTTACCTGTGGCAAAGTCTTTCTCTTTCGATTGTAGAGAGAACCGTGGGATACTTTTTTCTGTGGAATAACAAATATACGAAATATAATCATCTTGAACATTCGACACAGTTTCCAAATCGTCCCATGTTTTAAAAATCATATTAATTCGATCAATCATCATTTTCAAAATAACGCCCTTTTGAAATGATGCGTCTTGCGTTGTAAAAATATTGTTTTCGAAAAGATCGGAAAATTTCACGAATGTTTCATTTTTTTAACATTGAAAATCTGACTATTAGTAGCTAGCAGTCATTAGCTGAACCGTTCATTGTTTGTAACTCTTTTCCGATTCTCTTTTGTGCGGATTTTCGAACACAAACCCAAGTTCACGTTGAGTTTCAAACTTTGGTGACTTTGGGTTTGAACTCTGGTGACAACAATTGTTTGGTTTGCACGGTTTTCTCGGTTAAACACATTTTTGTGTTTGAAAAATTACATGGATTTAAATAAAATAACTTGTCAAAGCTAAATCAAAGCTCGTGTATTGCTAAAACCTTTTGTTTCAGTCAAATGTTCAAACACGGGTTCAAACAATTGTTCGACAAACCCGACGGACCCTGTTTCAAACAGAACAGTGTTCAAGGTCAAACACGAATGAAGGTTCAAAAGCAAACTGAGTTTGCCAGCAAACTCGTCACCAAGGTTCGATTTCAATGACTGGTAGCTAGACATCGGCACTATAAAATTAAGCGTTTTTTTTTGTTAGGCTTAAAAAACTTCTATTTTCCTTTTGAGCAATTCCAGCTCAAATCAGGAATTTTTCTGGTACTTTTGTACCCGACCCTCTCCGATTTCAATGAAACTTTGTAGACATGTTATCCTAGGCCTATATAAGCCATTTTTGTGTATATGGAGCCAATAGTACTCGAAAATAACATTTGAGAAGGGCGTAAGGTATTTAAATATTTTTGTATTTTGTAATTTAAAAATTACTGTATCTCGAAGCCGTTGCGTCGTATCAAAAAGTGGTCAAAGACAAACTTGTAGGAAATTGGACGGGCTTTCTGAAAAAAATACACTGAAACAAAAATACACGCCACATCTATGAGATTTTTTAAAGGTGATGTCACGATTTTTTTTCGTTCAAAATTTTTAAGGAAATAGCCTAAAATATAAACAAAAGACTGACGAAAAATGCAGGATGGTATGTCTCTCCTAAAAAAATACAAAAATCATTTACTAAAACTGTTTTTGCCTTCCTCACTGAGGTTAGGCTATAATCCTGCTCTAAAATTGAACTTTTTATTTAAAGCTCGAAAACCCACCTTGATGTATACATATCGACTCAGAATCGAAAACTGAACAAATGTATGTGTGTATGTGTGTGTGTATGTGTGTGTGTATGTGTGTGTGTATGTGTGTGTGTATGTGACCAATAATGTCACGCAAGTTTCTCAGCACTGGCTGAACTGATTCTGACCAAACCAGTCGCATTCGACTTGGTTTAGGGTCCCATACGGTGCTATTGAATTGTTTGAAGTTTCGATAAGTAGTTCAAAAGTTATGTATAAAAATGTGTTTTCGCATATTTTCGGAAGTTGAACAAATGGCAGTAAACTGAACCAAACATCATCATGTTATACATCGTTAGTTAGGTAATTGAAAGACCTTTCCAACGAGTCCAAAACATTGAAGATCTGGCAACCCTGTCTCGAGTTATAACCACTTAAGTGATAATTATGTACTTTTTTGTAGCCGGATCTCAATTAAATGTATGTAAACTATGTCCGGATCCATCATCCGACCAATCGTTGGTGAGGTAATTGAAAGACCTTTCCAACAAGTCCAAAACATTGAAGATCTGGCAACCTTGTCTCGAGTTATAACCACTTAAGTGATAATTATGTACTTTTTTGTAGCCGCATCTCAATTAAATGTATGTAAACTATGTCCGGATCCATCATCCGACCCATCGTTGGATAATTGAAAGACCTTTCCAACAAGTCTAAAACATTGACGATCTGGCAACCCTGTCTCGAGCTATGACCACTTAAGTGACATTTATTTCCTTTTTTGTAGCCGGATCTCACTTAAATGTATATAAACAATGTTCGGATCCATCATCCGACCAACCGATGGTTAGGTAATTGAAAGACCTTTCCAACGAGTCTAAAACATTGAAGATCCGGCAACCCTGTCTCAAGCAATGACCACTTAAGTGACATTTATTTACTTTTTTGTAGCCGGATCTCACTTAAATGTATGTAAACAATGTCCGGATCCATCATTCGACCGATCGTTGGTAAGGTAATTGAAAGACCTTTCCAACGAGTCTAAAACATTGAAGATCTGGCAACCCTGTCTCAAGCTATGACCACTTAAGTGGCATTTATTTACTTTTTTGTGGCCGGATCTCACTTAAATGTATGTAAACAATGTCCAGATCCATCATCCGACCAACCGATGGTTAGGTAATTGAAAGACCTTTCCAAAGAGTCTAAAATATTGAAGATCTGGCAACCCTGTCTCGAGTTCTGACCACTTAAGTGATATTTATGTACTTTTTTGTAGCCGGATCTCACTTAAATGTATGAAAACAATGTCCGGATCCATCATCCGACCCATCGTTGGTAAGGTAATCGAAAGACCTTTCCAACGTGTCTAAAAATCAGACGAAATTTGTGTCCAAACCCATCATATCACATATCACCCATTGTTTGAAAAGAGTGAGGAAGGCACCAACCACATAGGTGGATTAAGTTAGTTTTTTTTTTAAAGTGGTCTAAACGTCGAAGTTTTTCAAAATTGGTAGTAGGAATCGATTCTGCAGACAATTTTACATAAAAGTCTCCATATTGACCACTGCCCTATGTCCAATCCTTGGGAAGATACAGCGGTTTTAAAAATTAAAATGTTGAAAAAACGGGTTTTTTTTGGTGGTTTTTGGCAATTTCTATATGACAGGCTTAGTTTTTCAGTCTCGTAAATATTTATACCGGAAAGTTCGTCCGATTTCTCATAAGTTTGCCTTTGACAGCATTTCAATTGGATGTAAGGGCTTACAGATATAAGCTTAATTATATTGCTTCTAACTGAAAATAGAATATTTTTTTCAGTGTGGTAGAAAACAGGATAGTAAATATGATTACGTAAATATAAAAACGACATAAGTCAAAAAACTGTGAAAAACATCACATTAAATGTCATGTCCCAAGAATTTTAAGTATTTTTGACAGCTATGAAAAATAACAGCGGCTCCTAAATATTTTTTTTAAATATGTTATGTTCCAACATTTTAGTAGGTCATCAATCGTATCAATCGTCATCAAAAATGTGGAAAGGGTCGTACCAACCCTCCGTCACGTCTTATCGATAAATCTGAGAATGCCGGATTTTCAAGTGTCAGTCAGATTAAATAATTATTATAATCTGTGCCAAATTTTGAGAGCTGTCGGCAGATTCTACATTTTCTTCCCGTTGTAATGAAAATGTAAATTTAGCCAAATATTTATTAACCCATCAGAATTTTCAATGTATTTAAATATTATTTCTCCTTCCCCATTCATTATTGTTAGGTTTTCGTCTGCAGATTTATTATTTTTTCAATTTTGACCATGGCAACCCTGGGTCAGGGCAGCTTTTTCAGACTTTATAAAAGTTGGCAGAAAACCCACACAATAAATTTGCTTGAAATTTTAAGATCTGTTTACAATTTCAAAATCACGACTTAAAACCTAAAACTTAAAAATCAAGTTTCACCCTTTTCAATTTGTTTTCCAAGTTCTATGTTTATTTGAAAAAAAAAGTGTTTTAACTTGGCTATGAAATAGAAAAATTGTAAGCCTCGTTGTAAGTAACTTTACTATCTTAACCCTAGAATTCTTCTGTTATTTATCTATTAGATTGATTAAACACGGCTTGTCTAAAGGTTATTTTTATCGAACTTGAATGAACCTCGCTTATTCAACCTGGAGCTTGTTGGGGGGACTGTCCTGAGTCAGGGAAACTGTTTTCCAAAATTATCTATCGGTGAAATTGATTTGATCTCATTATGAAATTTTTATACCATAAATATTAACCAAAAACTCAAAAAAGTGTCAAATATCTCACTAAAATTAGGATATTTTTTGGTCTTGTTTCATCAAAACATTAGTTTTGGATTAACTTTTCAGAGATTCGATGTAATACTAATCTCTCTTCGGCAAATTTATTCTAGATTTTATTACCTACAAATCTACACAATCAGTTTTGTTAAACACTAGGGGAATTGATATTTCCAGATGAATTAGAAGATTTTTTTTAGGAAAATACCTATTTTGCAGCTTTATCGAACCTGACGACCAAGATAAACATATTCAGAGAACTCAAAACTAATGTTTTGACGAAACAAGACCAAAAAATATCCTAATTTTAGTGAGATATTTGACACTTTTTCGAGTTTTTTGCTAATATTTATGGTATAAAAATTTCATAATTAGATCAAATCAATTTTCACCGATAGATAATTTTGGAAAACAGTTTCCCTGACTCAGGACAGCCCCCCCAACAAGCTCCAGGTTGAATTAGCAAGGTTCATTCAAGTTCGATAAAAAAAACCTTTAGACAAGCCGTGTATATTTTTCCCACAAGTTCAAATTTCTGTTACAGATGTTTGCAATTATTTTATTTTTTATAAGGTTACTGCAGAATCCATTATTTCAAAATTAAATTTCTTCTTTTTGCTATCAGATCCGCTAATTGATGACTCGTACAGCCGAAAAGCCATTCACAAACCTCCGTTACTCGCTACGCACAACCTGCCACGTAAATTATGTCAATAAAGATTAACGCACCGTTTAGTATTCATTTTTTATGCACGATTTTGCGGCAATTATCGCAACTCATTCGTCGAGGTTATGCCCCCGTGAAATAAGCGCTGAAGAAAAAATATCAAAAAAACCCAATCGCAAAACTTCTTCGTACTTTCAATGATTTCGGCAGCACCAGTCATCAAAAAATCGCAAAACGCTCGTGTCGCAACCAAATCCCCTGCCCAACCCTGCCAAAGATGACCCCATCAGCGGCAGCATAATAAGTGTGCATGAAGTGTGTATGTTTGGGACTCCAAATTGCTTTATCATCACGATCAGCCTGGGCTGTCCGATCGGCGGTGAGACTTTGGACTTTACGTGGCCTGCAATCGCGCTTCTCCTAGGGTCACTCGGTCACCACACCCTGGGACAGCTAACGAGGATAACCCTGAACAACTGTTTAAATTGACTAATCCTTTGAAAAACTAAATTACATATCTGAGTTGAAAATAATGTCTGAGAAAAATGATTTCGATTTGTAAACCAAAATTTCAAAGAGGACAAAAATACTCGATAAGATAAACTTCAAAGGCAGAGGGTTAAAGAGGACAGAGATTAACGCGTTGGTTGCAATTATAAGCCATTTGGGTTGCATCCGCGAAAGCCGTCGAAATGCAATTGTGGACCCGCGAAATGCGCTGGGAGAAGCCCCAGTCACGATCGTTTTTTTTCTGGCGCGTTTCGCCGCCGCAAAGGGGGCAGAAGTTTTCCGCCACGTGGAAAGAGGTCACTCCCATCGTGCGCGGCTTATTGGATTGCGTCAAAAATTGGCCGGCCGGTGGTCATTGTGACGGTATACATAAAGTTTAAATTTATGATAATTGTCCGCACGATTGCAGGGGTCATTTTTCTCAATATGGTTTTGGGGGGATGAGTGCAATTACAAAGAAATTGCAGTTTTCGTGTAGGATTAAGATGTAAGAAGGGGATTAACAGGATCATTTGCCGTTATTAAATAACTGAAATGGATGTTCATGAAACTACACTGATTTCATTTTCTTGAAAAGTGATGATTGATTTTTGTTCTGTATTTTTGCCTTCCTCACCTTACTGAGGAAAGGCTATAAAATCACTCGAAAAACGAAATTCTTAATTTGACCTCCTAGACCCACCTTCATGTATACTTATCGACTCAGAATCCCATTCTGAGCAAATGTCTGAGTGTGTGGTGGGATGTTGATCAACAAAATTTGCACTGGATTATCTCGGCACTGGCTGAACCGATTTGGACCGTATTGGTCTCATTCGATCCGTCTTGGGGTACCATAAGTCGCTATTGAAAATTATAAAGTTTAGTAAAGTACTTCAAAAGTTATGCTAAAAAAACAATTCTAACAAAAGTCCGGAAGATTGTAAAAAGGGTGGTTTTTGTAAGAAACCTTGTCATGTTATACATTTTTAGAAAGGTATTCAAAAGACCTTTCCAACGAGTTCAAAAGTTTGAAGATCTGACAACCCTATCAAAAGTTATGCGCACTTAAGTGTTATTTATGCACTTTTTAGAGGCCGGATCTCATATATTTCGATGAAAACGTTGTCCGGATCTATCATGCGACCTGTCGATGGAGAGGTGATCAAAAGACCTTTCCAACGAGTTCAAAAGTTTGAAGATCTGACAACCCTATCAAAAGTTATGCGCACTTAAGTGTTATTTATGCACTTTTTAGAGGCCGGATCTCATATATTTCGATGAAAACGTTGTCCAGATCTATCATGCGACCTGTCGATGGATAGGTGATCAAAAGACCTGTGCAACGAGTTCAAAAGATTGAAGATCTGACAACCCTATCAAAAGTTATGCGCACTTAAGTGTTATTTATGCACTTTTTAGAGGCCGGATCTCATATATTTCGATGAAAACGTTGTCCGGATCTATCATGCGACCTGTCGATGGATAGTTAATATATCCCAAGTAACAAGTTACGTTTTAATTCACTCTGGAAGAATATTTTAAGAGTCTCTGGAAAGATTCGAGCAAAAAACCGCTTTATCCTGAAAGCAGCAATAAAGAAGAGTTAAAGCAGCAATAAGTGTAAAATGGACCATTTTAGGAGGTTGTCAAGAGCGTATTTCAGGAGAGTTCTAGAGCCAAACAGTATTGCTGTTGATTTTTAACGGACTCTCCAGATACTCTCAAGAGATCTAATAGAACTTATTCTAAAGCTAATCAAATTTGTAGCTTTATTGAAGATCTCTTGGTACCCGCAATAAAACATGATTTAAACTTTTTTATTCTTGATTAGGATAAATTATATTTTATCAAGCAAATATGGGTGCAAGATTTACTTTATTAAATCCAACTATTCTTTGAAACTTTTAACGACAAATGGTTAACTTTATTCGGTGACATGAATATAATAATTATATAAATAAGTGTTTGATTATCGATTCAATCATATTGCGAAAACCCATGCCATTAAAATTTCACCAATCAATTTCTAGAGATACTTCGAAAAAATAGACACCGAATACATTATTCTGTCAGAATAACTCTCATTTTTCATAAAATTTAAGCAAACTTGTCTTGTTTAGCTGTAATCATCATCATGGCGTCCATCTAGGTCGCTATTTTTTCATTTAAACATGGCGAAATTCGTTAAATCTATTTGTTCTGACTTAAAGCTATTAGAAAAACATCTTTTCTTGAGATGCTCTTGATCAAGAACAACGTTTCTTGAAAAGCTCTTGTTTAAGATTAAGCAAGGGGTTCTCTAGACTAGAGTGAGCTTTGACATAGTTTTAACCCAGAGTAAAATGCACAATACTGCGACCGTAGCGCATGCAAGTTTTAGCCCACTGGAGATAGATCCAAAAATCATGTGTTGGCACATTTTCGTCATTTTCGTGAATTACGAATAACGAGTTTTCGTCAAATTTGAATGAAACTAGGATTTCGTTCAGTTCACCGTTTTTATTTATTTATTACAACAGAAAAGAATACTTGTCACTTTTTTTCACTTGATGATTCGGAAACGCCTTCCAATGTTCAATGCCGGAAGCTCAGAAAGATGCACAACACTTGTTTCATCACCTCACGAATCTAAATTTGACACAATTGAATCACTAACTCACATAACAATTACGAATGCAGTATGATCTTTTTTAATTTAATAAAAGAGCTTGCCCGGCACTTTAGAAACGTCTGATCTTCTTGCTGCTAACAATAGACTGAGTTTGACATTTGAAAGGTCAGACAAAAAGATTTCGAATAAAGCTTTCCCTAAACAACTTGGTTCTAATACTGATTTGGTGAAGTCAATTTGATCTGGGAATATCTTCTTCAAGATAACTGTAAGTACATAAAAAAGAGATTAATAAAACTTTGCGCCATGTTCTTCGAGAACATTTCAAGATTTTTTCAAGATAATTCTAGAACAGTATTTTGCTAAGCCCAAAAAGACTTGATAAAAGCTTTTATAAAAGCAAGACGCTTTATTCAAATGTTTTATAAAAACTTATAAAACTTAGGAGCATTTGGATTGCTACTTGGGATTTGTCCATATAAGCCACTCAATAGGATGAACTGTTCCAATGAACGAATGAACACGCTAGAGGACTATACTCTCGCAAAATAGCACTTTCCTCACGTTTCTTTTTGTGAGGACTATCCCCTCGTTCTTTAACTTTGGGTGTAGTGTCTTCACGGTGCTCAAAATACCGTTATTATGAAAAAAAATATGCACTCCGAGATTTTGGGATCTATCATAGCGCATCTCTGTGCAAAAAATAAAAACATTCGCTGATGTAGTTTTCGAGATACAGCCCTTTTAAGATGTTACATCCGATTTTTAATAAGAAAACCAAAACAATCAATACAATTTCAGCACTTTAAAGAATATGCATTTCGAGATAAAGGTTTTTTTTGCTTCATATGACTGTCAAGTATCTCTGGACCAAGTTTTAGAAGGTTTGCTGATGTAGTTCTCGAGATACAGCCATTTTAAAATGTTATTTCCGATTTTTTCAAAGAAAATCCATAAAATCAATACAATTTCAGCACTTTAAAGAATATGCATTTCGAGATAATGATGTTTTTTGCTTCATATGACTGTCAAGTATCTCTGGGACAAGTTTCAGAAGGTTTGCTGATGTAGTTCTCGAGATACAGCCATTTTAAAATGTTATTTCCGATTTTTTCAAAGAAAATCCATAAAATTAATAAAATTTCTGCGCATTAAAGAATATGCATTTCGAGATAATGATGTTTTTTGCTTCATATGACTGTCAAGTATCTCTGGGCCAAGTTTCAGAAGGTTTGCTGATGTAGTTCTCGAGATAAAGCCATTTTAAAATGTTATTTCCGATTTTTTCAAAGAAAATCCATAAAATCAATACAATTTCAGCACTTTAAAGAATATGCATTTCGAGATAATGATGTTTTTTGCTTCATATGACTGTCAAGCATCTCTGGGCCAAGTTTCAGAAGGTTTGCTGATGTGGTTCTCGAGATACAGCCATTTTAAAATGTTATTTCCGATTTTTTCAAAGAAAATCCATAAAATCAATACAATTTCAGCACTTTAAAGAATATGCATTTCGAGATAATGATGTTTTTTGCTTCATATGACTGTCAAGTATCTCTGGGCCAAGTTTCAGAAAGTTTGCTGATGTAGTTCTCGAGATACAGCCATTTTAAAATGTTATTTCCGATTTTTCCAAAGAAAATCCATAAAATCAATACAATTTCAGCACTTTAAAGAATATGCATTTCGAGATAATGATGTTTTTTGCTTCATATGACTGTCAAGTATCTCTGGGACAAGTTTCAGAAGGTTTGCTGATGTAGTTCTCGAGATACAGCCATTTTAAAATGTTATTTCCGATTTTTTCAAAGAAAATCCATAAAATTAATACAATTTCTGCGCATTAAAGAATATGCATTTCGAGATAATGATGTTTTTTGCTTCATATGACTGTCAAGTATCTCTGGGCCAAGTTTCAGAAGGTTTGCTGATGTAGTTCTCGAGATACAGCCATTTTAAAATGTTATTTCCGATTTTTTCAAAGAAAATCCATAAAATTAATACAATTTCTGCGCATTAAAGAATATGCATTTCGAGATAATGATGTTTTTTGCTTCATATGACTGTCAAGTATCTCTGGGCCAAGTTTCAGAAGGTTTGCTGATGTGGTTCTCGAGATACAGCCATTTAAAATGTTATTTCCGATTTTTTCAAAGAAAATCCATAAAATCAATACAATTTCAGCACTTTAAAGAATATGCATTTCGAGATAATGATGTTTTTTGCTTCATATGACTGTCAAGTATCTCTGGGCCAAGTTTCAGAAAGCTGATGTAGTTCTCGAGATACAGCCATTTTAAAATGTTGTTTCCTATTTTTCAAAGAAAATCTATAAAATCAATACAATTTCAGCATTTGTAAGAATATGCAATCCGAGATAATGATAAATTTTGCTTTATATGACTGTCAAGCATCTCTGGGCTAGGTTTCAGAAGGTTTGCTGATGTTGTTTTTGAGGAACAGCCGAATTAATTTACTATTTCGGACTTTTAACGCCGATTAAATAGATTTTCTTTGAAAAATCGGAAATAACATTTTAAAATGGCTGTATCTCGAGAACTACATCAGCAAACCTTCTGAAACTTGGCCCAGAGATACTTGACAGTCATATGAAGCAAAAAACATCATTATCTCGAAATGCATATTCTTTAAAGTGCTGAAATTGTATTGATTTTATGGATTTTCTTTGAAAAAATCGGGAATAACATTTTAAAATGGCTGTATCTCGAGAACTACATCAGCAAACCTTCTAAAACTTGGCCCAGAGATACTTGACAGTCATATGAAGCAAAAAAAACCTTTTTCTCGAAATGCATATTCTTTAAAGTGCTGAAATTGTATTGATTGTTTTGGTTTTCTTATTAAAAATCGGATGTAACATCTTAAAAGGGCTGTATCTCGAAAACTACATCAGCGAATGTTTTTATTTTTTGCACAAAGATGCGCTATGGTGTAAGGAATCGATAGACCCCAAAATCTCGGAGTGCATATTTTTTTTCATAATAACGGTATTTTGAGCACCGTGGTCTTCCTTTTTTACTACAAGGACTTAGCCGCCCTGGGCTCCTAAGCATTTGAATACGGCATGGAGTGACGGCGCCGGATACCCATATTTACACTTAGAATTTTAGAGCGCCCGCCGCGGGATTCGAACCAGCAACCTCTGGATTGTGAGTCCAGTGCGCGGTCCGATTGATCCACACGAGCGGGACAAAGTATTACAAGGAATCAGGATAAAATATTTTCAGACATGGTCTCTTTGTTCCCGAGACCTTAAAATCGGCAATTGAAAAGGTTCTAACCTTTTCAAATATTGAGCTAGTTTTTTTGGACTTCAACATATTTTGGGTTTTGCGTAAATTGATGAAAAGCGCATTTTTTTAGATAGCAGCAATCTTATTGCCAAAAAAAAGAATACAGGTCTAATTATGTTTGCCAAGGAACTTCCTTGACAATACGGAGCACTTTTGATTTGGATCTTTCCTGTTTGACGTGGAATGGCTGATAGCAGTTTTTTCAAGTTTTTTCTGCAGCATGCTTTAAAAATCTTAAATTACGAACCACCGTTGACATAGCTCAAACAAAGATCATAAACATGTTCAGAACAAACAAGTCACTTTCGGGCTTAGCGCATGAATTACTGCGTTTGTTCTTTACAAGCTGTACAAACGCAACAGCGTTTGAGAATGTCTTCTCAGCAGCAGCAGCAACACTGTAGATAACACCGCTTCTTTGCACTCTGTTACTCCCGCTTCTCGTGAATGTTCGCGGTGAACACCTTAGGTTACATGCGCGTGATGTCGTACGGTGCAACGCAGTGCCCACAGAGATCTTTCTCCGACCGGTGAAAATAATCTTAATTTATGACTGGCATCGCAGATAATTACGTACTGGCGACGACGGGGTTAAGTACGCCGATGATGAATTGTTTCCCTTTTTTAATCATGATACAACTGCTGCTGCCGGGTCTGGCAGGTCTCCGTCGACTTCCAGGCCAGGAGGGTGCCCTCTTTTCGAGGTACACAGAATGAAGCGTCACGTAACATGGAAATGGACGAGCTTGCCGAGTGTCGTCGTTGGCTTCGTCGTGATGGCCTGGAATGAAGTCAAGTTCAAAAGTCCTGAACCTAGTGGGCTGAAGTTGTGCTCTTTTGATCCATTTAGCACTTACAGAAGCTAGATATAGGAACAGGCAAATTTTTCTTCAATTTTCAAATGCTTGGCAGAGCCTCTTTGGATAAATGTACGACTCGTGCTGAAAAAGTATTCATTTTGTAACTCGTTGGATAAACTTCTATTTTGAAACAACGGAAATTCATAAAAACTTAGGCAAATTCTGAGTTATGTCAAGAGAGCGCAACACGACGATGTGGTCGCCCTTAAAAGACAGCTCCCCCAAAGAGTCACCGAAACGAACGAGTAGGGTCGCTTCTCAAAAAAGGGATAAAGATATTCATCATTTTTTGGCAAAGTTGAAAGGAGCAAAAATAAGAGGGAAATGCCGATTGCATTGTTCGGTCCAGACCTGATCCCGGAGTCGGAAACTGCAGTCCTGTCCGTCTGTATGCTAATGATTATTGGGTTTTAAATGGGTTCTCGTTTTTAAATTATTGGTTCCCCGGGAGGTGCATTTTTGGGAAGGTTCGAGTTTTTTTCGACTGAAATTGCTCCGCTCTGCTATTCAGTATGATTAGCAAGATTACTGCATTTTGACAAAGCAGATGCTTAGAAGGTTGTATTAAGTAATTAGTTCGGCTCTGCAAACGTTTTGGGGGGTCGACATTGATTAAGGCTCAGGACAAGCAATCATTTCCTTGTTTTCGAACTCATGATTATAATATGTTTTCTTCTTTTCTTTCCAGGTAAGCTTCATGACTCGAAACACCATTTAAATTATCAATTCAGGTATGCATGTCGAGCGAAACTTTCAGCTTCTTACAATGCAATCTACAAAACAAATAAACTGCTCTTCATGGTTATCAGCGAACGTCAATCATCATCAGCCATAAACGCACTTAATGCGTGTCATGTCGGGACCGCTTCCTGAGTCCATAACATTCCGCTTCCCCTCTCCATCGGAGAACCAACCACAAATCGATCAAACAATTTGTCTCCGAAACTTTCATCACTGGCGAGGGGTGAACATTTCAATTAAAAGGCATTTTGGAATGACATGTGGTTGGGTGGACAAAAAAGAAGGGCTCCCAGAATCAACCGATTCGAATTGATTCATAAGAGTTGTCCTCGGATGGAGCGAAGCGCGCATTTTAGTTCCGTGATATTATTTCTTCGATTATGAATGGATCACTTGGCGTGTAGCGAAATGTTGAGGAATGGTATCTGGCGAAAGAAGGTTGGATAAAGGAGGATTTTTTTTCTGTTTCAGCAGATTGTTTCAGTGACAACTGAAAGAATTTTGAATGGAAGGGTTTGTTGTATACACAGATTTGCTCAATATTTAAAAAAATAGAATAGATTTTTTTTTGTTTTTAAGATGAATGATACGATAACCGGAACATTATTTAATTATTATGTCATTTAAAAAAATCAATTTTTTACCATTTTTTTTACTTTCTAATACAAAATAACGTGAAAAATAGAAAAAAAAACTTGTTTTACAATTTTTTTAAAATTTTAAAACCCAATATAAAATAACGTGGAAAATCATCAGCAATGAAAAAAATCCCGGAATATCTCATTTATTTTTACTATCCCGGATTTTTTTTTTTTCGTTTTAAAAATGGTCAGAGCCACGAGCTCTTTTGGGTTTGTTCAAATATTACGTCCAGTGATTTTCGGGATTTTGGACCCCCCCCCCCCTCCCCCCTGTCACGCACTTTGCCTATACCTTTAACATGGGTTGTCACAAACCCCAGACCCCCTCCCTATTCATGGACGTAATTTTTGAACAAACCCTTTTCGAAAATCGGAATATTCAAAAGAAACAATTATGCTTAATTTGTTTTTCCATAAAAGTCTCCCTACAATGTTTGGGACTAGTCAAACAAATGTTTGAAATTCTGTATTTTGAGAAGGGATTTTACTGATCCATTTGATGTCTTCGGCAAAGTTGTAGGACTTTTCGAAAAAAAATAGGTGAACTAACAAAAATAATTTCCGATTTTTTTATTTCAATTTTTATCACTAAAAGTCAAATTATCCAAATTTTTATTTTCGCATTTCTTCTGTGCCATAGTGCATAATGTTGCTAAAACTGGTTTTGGACGTATGAATTTTTGAAAAAAAAAATCGTAATTTGTGCAAATATCGAAAACTTGGAAAAAAAATATTAAAAATCATTTTTTAGAGCAAAATCAAATTTTCAAAAAAAAACTTATTTTTTTAAAACATTTTTTTTATAAGGTGTTCCATTTTCATGTTATAGCTAAAATCGAAAGAGCAAACCTAAATTCTTTTCAGTTTTATTTTTGGCATTACAAAAATATTTGTTGAAAGAAAAGCTAAGGGGTGCAAATATTTTTTAAAAGCTGAGAAAATTTCCTACAATTTTCTACATAAGATTTTGAAACCCGGGCAATTAGTTTCTGATATACAGCCTCACATAGAGTTCAAAATGATGGAAATGAGTGTTCCTAAGTGTTGCCTAATTAAAAATATTCTCATTGTAACCTACAACGTTGCTGAAGACACAAAATCGCTCAGAAGCAAATTTTCAAGTCGTATTTAATGAAAGCTTTTTGGTCCCTTAAGAATGTCAATTCAAATTTTTGCTCTTCTACTTTTTGTAATATAAAGTATATTTAACAGTCATTAAATCTGATCTAGAAAGTTATATTTTTCTGAATTCCCCTTATATAACTACGACTTGAACACATAACTCTAATACTCGCGGGCAGCTTGGGTGAAGACACTTAATTAACCAGAAATTTATTCTTCCAGATTTTTAAATATTAACATATCAATTTTGTCTGGAAAGTAGGGCGATCCAAATCCGGGCTTTCTCGGGGCTACCCCTTGAAATCAAAAATTGACCTATTACTAGGCTTAATTCCAAATTTGGGCTCATTCTGACCACGGGAACTCCTCCCTCTAATCGCTTTAATTTTGTATGGGAAAAATCCTCAAAATGTATGGAGAAAAGCAACTGTTTCAGTTTTTTACCCCTGGAGGGCGCAATAGTCGTCCAATCTTTATCAATTCTCAGATGTAGAACATTCATTAAATTATGAACAACTTTGAAAGTTGTTTTAAAGGTTCTAAATCTGAGAATCGATAAAGATTGGACGAATAACGTCATGATTCGAATTCCCGGACGCCTCGAAACCCGGACACTTCAACTTGTTTTATCAATTATTTGGATATAAGTTCGCATTATGAATGTCAAAACTGTGTTATTTGATGAATTCTTACATCAACTTTCATTTAAAGTTTGTTTGATCCCTGTAGTTAATGCCAAAACAATAAAATAAAATAATATTATAAGTTTACCAAAAATGCGAAACAATTCAACGGAAATATTTCATAGGCGTCTGATGCACCGGTAAAGCAAAGCAGAAATTTGTGTTTTTGATTTTCTTAAATTCTAACCATTTTTTTATATAAACTAACAATTGTTTTGATGTTAACAGCTTATTCGAGACCTAAAGAATGCCATTCACTAACATTTCAGTCCAAATTTGTGCGATTTATAAAATTATTATAATTATTATAAAATCGAGTGTCCGGAATTCGAAGCAAAAGTGTCCGGATTTCGAATCAGCTTTTAACAGTGTCCGGGATTCGAAGCACAACAAGTCATTTTAATTTTCAAATTCTGATGAAAAATTGTTAGAAAAGACATATTTTGCATGCATTCTCTTAAAACTAACTGTTTATACTAAATCCTGATGATATTTCTACATTTCCAACTTATTACATGATTTTTTGCCAGCAATAACAAAAATGATATGCTACTAAGTGTCCGGATTTCGAATCATGACGTTAATGCGCCCTACAAAGGTAAAAAACTAGACAGTTGCTTTTCTCCATCCATTTTGATGATTTTTCTTATACAAACTTCAAGCGATTAGAGGGAGGAGTTCCCGTGGTCAGAATTAGCTCAAATTTGGAATTTAGCCTAAAGATGGGTCAATCTTTGATTTCCGGGGTGAGCCTCGAGAGAGCCCGGATTTGGACCACCCTAATGGACGCTGCAGAAATTGAATGAATGTAAATTTACTTCTTTGATAGGGAAGATCCATTCCAAATTTAAGCCAATAGAAAAAATACATAAATTAAAATGTCATGAAATGTACGGCCAATCCGTACATTTCAATTTTTTTTTTTTGCTTATTTACATGCAAAAAATGAGTTCGCGTAAACGTGAACGGAGTTTATGCCAACAATAACCAGGATAAAACTGTTCAACTTTTATGGTGCAAAATTCAATATTGCACCATGAAAGTTGAACAGTTTCTTCCTGGTTCTCGTTAGCACGAACTTTGTTCACGTTTACGCGACCTCTTTTTTTTGAGTGTATGATTTGATTTTTTTCCCACAGTAAATTGAATTTTGCAAAACATCTGAATATGTCAACTCTGTGTCACATTTCCAATCCTCTAGACCACAAATATGGAACCAATTGACCGATTCGAACCCGACTTACAGCTGCACCGGCTCCACATTGCACTGAACTGAATCAGAGATTGAGGGGGAGGAATGTTGAGAAATAAGCATAAACCACATGTTCTGAGGCTGCTGCATTCCAACTCTCAATCACGATTATTGAGCACAAGAGTGCGTTTTACACAAATCTGTCTCGACAGTGACGTGTGTATGGCATTATTGATTTAATTACCCCCAGAACATGATACCAGAATTGAATCGTCTCCCCTCACAACTGCGTTGGGGTCATGCTAGTATGCCGTTGAACCGCTCAAAGTCAAAGCCAAACCAACTAACATTTCGGAAACAATTTTCTGTCAATTTTTCCGGAGGGGGCAAATGAAAAAAGTGACCATCCAATCAGTGGAAATAATTTGCCAAAAAAAAGAGCTTGATCGTCTCCCCCAGCCAAATGTTGGATATAATTTGCGAAAATTTTCTGTATCAATAGCTCCCCCGCTCGAGGTACATTTTCTCGTCCAAAAAAAGAAGAAAAAAACATGCCGCCTAAAAGTGAAAGCGCGAAAATTTTCACTCTCGATGATGGAGCGGCCGAACACGTGACGTATAGAGACCACCACCCGACAATCTGGGACCGGCAGCCTGAAGCTTGATGGCAACTTCTCTTCGGCTTCCCCTCAACCTCTTCTTTGGGGGGGCACCTCACCGAAATTATTGTGATGTGTATTGTTTTACACCTATCGCGCGAGATCATCACTGTTTTGGGGTGGGCACTGTAAAAAAATGATTGATTTGTTTTAAGTTTGAAAGATGGTTTATAATTTATAACCAAATTGGCTGTTATTTGAACTTCAGAAAAATTCTCAGATGATACATAATCCGGCGTCAAAATCCGACGACCTTTTGCCTTTAACGGTGGTAGACACCCATGTCCTAACTCAATGTAGTTCTAGAAGGATCCTGAACACTTTAACTTATCGTCATAGTAACTTACCGTATTCACTGAAGCTATTTGGGCATGATACGGAATCAAAATCCGTCTTCTTCCCGATGAAGTCAAGAAGATTTCAAATCAGTCAAATCAAGCTCACAGTATGATTGAGGTAGTAGAGTTCAGTGAGATACGAAGTTCTGTGGAAACAATAATTTCAACATGAGTTCAGCGACCTGCTAACTCTCCAAAACTCCTCTAACTTTTCCAACTGTGCCCAGATCATCATCTTCATCATAATTTTGGCGGCGCTCGCGCTTTGGCCACGCTGCGCTGCGTCTGTGGCTAATCGGAATCGGTCATTTCTCTCCGGCCTCGGCGGAGGAGGATGTTGTGTGGCTATGTGTTGTTTTGGTTCCGCGCGTAGAGTAGGTGTAAAACCGTTTTGTTCAAAGCGATGGCGTTGTTTGCTTTTATTCGAGCGGTTTTGGGAGTGCCTGTGATGGTCGGTTAACGGCGATAACCACGACGGTTTTGGTGGGATCGCTTGTTGAGGTTATGTAAGAGCTTGTTTGATTCAGATGTGATAAACTACAAGCTATATCGAGACAATTGAACCAATAATTTGAACTTTACAATCTCTACTGACGGAATTCATCAAACTGGTCTGTCAAACGACCAATTTAGCATAATAAATACCAACTTAATGGTTTAATCAGCGAAATGAAACTTGACCCACAACTTCAGCTCACCGTCGGGAGGCAAAAGGAAGCGAATCGTGCGCTAAATTGACACTTTACTGCTTATCTCAACCGTAAATCGTGTGGAAACGGTTCAACTACTGAGCTGAGCCGTCTCAGCAACATTTCAAGTACCCTGCCAAATCGGTTCTGATTCACTCTCAGACGTGACACAAGAATGAAGGAGATCCCCGCGAGATCTTGAAAGAACGGTGTCTGGTTCTGAACAAACAACTCCTCAGCATGAACCAATTAATCAGCGAAATAAATCTTTCGCAAAGTGGTGTCTTGTTTTCGCGCTTTTCGTTAGAACTTTGCCATGGTTGAGGGCTGCTGGAGGAGGCTGTGGAACCAGCAAAAGCTTGATTTGAATACCACCGGCAACGGAGACATGACCGGCTGAGAACTAAGATCGAAGCTAAGCGTTAGGAAACAAATATGTTTAGTTGGTTAAAAAAAAATAGTGATAGGGTGGATCTTACTGAGACACTGAGACAAAAATACAAAAATACAAAAATACAAAAATACAAAAATACAAAAATACAAAAATACAAAAATACAAAAATACAAAAATACAAAAATACAAAAATACAAAAATACAAAAATACAAAAATACAAAAATACAAAAATACAAAAATACAAAAATACAAAAATACAAAAATACAAAAATACAAAAATACAAAAATACAAAAATACAAAAATACAAAAATACAAAAATACAAAAATACAAAAATACAAAAATACAAAAATACAAAAATACAAAATACAAAATACAAAAATACAAAATACAAAAATACAAAGGGTACAAAATACAAAAATACAAAAATACATGCATACAAAAATACAAGGGTGGGGGTGTGGGGTACAAAAATACAAAAATACAAAATACAAAATGGAGTGCAAAATACAAAATACAAAAATACAAAACAGGAATGCTACAAAATACAAAAATACAAAAATACAAAATACAAAAATACAAAAATACAAAATTACAAAATACAAAAATACAAAAATACAAAAATACAAATACAAAAATACAAAAATACAAAAATACAAAAATACAAAAATACAAAAATACAAAATACAAAATACAAAAGGGAAATACAAAAATATGAAATACAAAAATACAAAAATGCAAAATACAAAAATACAAAAATACAAAATACAAAATACACAAAATACAAAAATACAAAAATACAAAATACAAAAATACAAAAAAACAAAATACAAAATACAAAAATACAAAAATAAAAATACAAAAATACAAAAATACAAAAATACAAAATACAAAATACAAAAATACAAAAATACAAAATACAAAAATACAAAAATACAAAAATACAAAATACAAAATACAAAAATAAAAATACAAAAATACAAAATAAAAATACAAAAAATACAAAAATACAAAAATACAAAAATACAAAAATACAAAAATACAAAATACAAAAACAAAAATACAAAAATACAAAATACAAAAATACAAAAATACAAAAAATACAAAATACAAAAATACAAAAATACAAAAATACAAAATACAAAAATACAAAAATACAAAAATACAAAAATACAAAAATACAAAAATAAAAATACAAAATACAAAAATACAAAATACAAAATACAAAAATACAAAAATACAAAAATACAAAAATAAAAAAATACAAAAATACAAAAATACAAAAATACAAATACAAAATACAAAAATACAAAAATACAAAATACAAAAATACAAAAATACAAAAATACAAAATACAAAAATACAAAAATACAAAAAAATACAAAATACAAAAATACAAAATACAAAAATACAAAAATACAAAAATACAAAAATACAAAATACAAAAATACAAAAATACAAAAATACAAAATACAAAAATACAAAATACAAAAAAAAATACAAAAATACAAAATACAAAAATACAAAAATACAAAAATACAAAAATACAAAAATACAAAAATACACAAAAATACAAAATACAAAAATACAAAAATACAAAAATACAAAAATACAAAATACAAAATACAAAAATACAAAAATACAAAATACAATACAAAAATGAAAAATACAAAAATACAAATACAAAAATACAAAAATACAAAATACAAAAATACAAAATACAAAATACAAAAATACAAAATACAAACAAAATACAAAAATACAAAAATACAAAAATACAAAGGGGTGTACAAATACAAAATACAAAATACAAAATACAAAAATACAAAAAGGTACAAATACAAAAATACAAAAATACAAAATACAAAAATACAAAAATACAAAAATACAAAAATACAAAAATACAAAATACAAAATACAAAAATACAAAAATACAAAAATACAAAAATACAAAAATACAAAATACAAAATACAAAAATACAAAAATACAAAAAATACAAAATACAAAATACACAAATACAAAAATAAAAAATACAAACAAAAATACAAATACAAAAATACAAAAATAAAAATACAAAATACAAAAATACAAAAATACAAAATACAAAAATACAAAAATACAAAAATACAAAAATACAAAATACATACAAAATACAAAATACAAAAATACAAAAATACAAAAATACAAAAATACAAAAATACAAAAAATACAAAAAATACAAAAATACAAAAATACAAAATACAAAAAATACAAAAATACAAAAATACAAAAATACAAAAATACAAAAATACAAAAATACAAAAATACAAAAATACAAAAATACAAAAATACAAAAATACAAAAATACAAAAATACAAAAATACAAAAATACAAAAATACAAAAATACAAAAATACAAAACTACAAAAGTAACCCAAGATCCACCCCAAATCGGCTCATGTTTCACCCAGTTGACACGCTTTGTGCTAAGGAGGGTGCTAAACCCTCTGGTTAGAACTCAGGGGGGGGGGGAACTTTTAATAATGTTTACGATCATTTCGCTCGGGCCAGAACACATACAAACTCTGGAAACTGCACCGAGCCGGTAATAACTCGCCGTCCCACGCGTCATCGCGACCGTTGAAAATCGCTTCAAGAATGACAACTCAGCGCGCGCGACTTCAGCAACGACAGAGTCGGAGTTGATTGCGATCGCTGGTGACTTAATTTTTCTAATTCACTGCCTTTATTGAAATTAATTTGCTGCTACCTTTAGCGCCCCACAATGCAATGGTGGCATTGTGTTGGGAAACATTCAAATGAAACGAAAATAAAGGATCAAATTTCATGGGAGACTGGGAAGTGACACGCCAGAAACGGTAGAACGAAAACGCCGGGGGAGGGCTTTTGTTCTAACGAGTGCATCTAGATTTGATTAATTGAAATTGATTGAACTGTATACTTGCATATGGGATGCAGAATCAGAACGGGCCGTTTGACAGCAAACGGGTGTCCCGCATGTGGGAGTGTTCCGAGGTAGTCACGTGGTGTATTGATGTGGAGTTGGAGATTTGCCATGTCCGGGAGTAAGGCACGATATTGTGGTGAGACACTTTCAATTTTGCATTAAATCATGAATATACCCAGCACATTTTCTCCACATTAAATTGCGTGGAAAACGGTTGGACAATTAGAATATTTGCTACACTTGATTTTGACATCCCAATTCACGTGTTCGTTGCACTTTCGCTTTCACACCTAAATATACTTTCCACTGTGACATAGGTCAAGAGTGCTTCACCCTCTCCAATGAAAGTAACGCCTTTAAAACACACTACCTAATCTCAACCGTGATGCTTTTTTGAAAGTGCAGCCAGCTACTGTTCAGGTGACATTTCCCTACGGGAAAAAAACAACTCAATCCGGCGTAAAACACAATCATCAAGTGGTTCGCCATGCGCGTTTTTTTAACGACAAATTTTACTCCACTCCCATGTGGACACAATCCACGACGGCTTGGAGACGGTAGTTCCACGCTCGTTAGCTGCGTTTTATTATTTTTTCTGGCGAAACGCATCTCAGATCTGGGGCCAACGCCGTTTGCCCTCTCGCGTTGTAAATTACCTCATTATGGGTCAATTGTAGCATCTTCCGCGGAAATTCTTCACGCGAATGCCAGTGGCCGGGGCAGGTCGTCGCAGACATTTCACTTTCGTTTGGACCGTTTGGGATAGTCCAGATCAGGGCCCGGAGATTTGGCCATCTGGCTGCACGGTGAATGTACATTGTACGACAATTTAAATGGTTTTTTGTCACAGGTAGGTTAATTTTGGTTAGGGTTCGCGTTGGTAAAGAGTTTTTGTTTAAATAATTGAAGACAGATAAAACTTTCAATTTGAATTTTAAGTAGGTAAATCGGATAAATTTTTGAAATGATTTTGTTTTGTTGATCGAAGTTGGAAGTTGGAGTTTTTTTGGTAGGTCGAATGCCAACTGATCTCTGACTTCTGATAATGTTTAAAATATTAAAGAAACTGAAAACACAATGAATTGATTTGCTTTTAAAATGTTCAATATTTCAATAGGAACAAAATAAAATTCAACTAAGAAACATCATGGAATGGGCAGGTCACATTAACCGTCCAACCCAAAACAAAATGTTTTCAATACATCTTGGCTGCTGATTGGTTCCAGAGTTCCAGCTTCACGGTGCAAATCGGGGTCGATGTCGGAGGGCCCCCCAATAAAACTGCGCTGACAATGTGCGTGCGTGATTACATCGCATTAACCGACATAATTGAATCAAGAAGAAGCGGTCTGCCAATAAACGAGCTGTTCTGAAGAGGAGTTTGCCGACATTTTTGTTGAAGAACTCCCAACAAAGAAATTCAATCAGGATTTCTCACACTGCTGTTGATGTTCTCGACCCGTTTAAAAGATTGAAGATCAATAAGTTCAAAGGGCTTATTCTCTGCGCTTCAAGAAGATATCTCAGATCGGTGACTGTATTAAGCAACAGTTCAGTTTAATGGTGAATCTACATGAAACAGACTGATCTTTTGCACTTCTTGTAACAAGCCGCCTAGAACAATCCCAGACATCGCTAGCTATGAGGTGCGATGTAGCAACCTCTTCAAGTACCCACAGGTTGAGACCACCCAGCAGGTCGTTGACGCAAGAGGAAGCGGGCAAGTGCAAGTTTGCTGTCTATTGCGGATTAATTGGCATGACGAACTGCTAGAAGGAGAGAGTAGCTTCTACAATCTGCTAGCCACGACATCGTGAGGATCCTGTGCAAAACTCGTTACCAAGGTGGTTCTTGAGCGTGGGGTCATCTGTAACTCCTGTCCGGAAGAAACTGAAACCACGTGGAATGTGCGGGAATTATGAGCAGTGATAAATTTTAACCCAGTATTCATAAACCACCAAGCAATCCTCCTTAGCGTGGTGGCCACTTTCTTCACGTGCCATCCTGACTAGCTGTGTAATGTCATATGAGAAGATAAATAAATTGATTGTATCATTGCTTCAGCGCTGCGATTTTCTGCGACTGGCAATGGCCGGAAGGATACCGTTTATCTTTATCACTATGGAGAAATATGAAAAGTTGTTCTACCGATCACCTTCCATCTTAAATATTTTAATTTGTTACATAGTCCAACTGCAAGTGCCTTAAAGGGAGTGAGACGAGGTTAATTTTTGAACACAATTATTGTTATTACTAACACCGAAAACCTCAGGCTGGTATATTGACAGTGTACTTCGTTATAAGCTTTTCAAGAGCCAATGCCACTATGGGGTTTCAGGCGGCCATAAATCGAAAAACCGACATACTCTAATTATTTTTTGGTATTTTTTTTCGAAAAAAAACATTCTAACTAAGAAAAATCCGGAGTTTGAAAGTTGTAGGTTCAAAATTCACTGAATTGCAGACCTTCAAAGGCGAAAATGGTAAGAAAAAACATGTTTTTTGACAAAAATATGATTATTTTTCATAGTTGTACTGTGTAGCTGTTTATGTATTTTTTCCTGCATCATTATATATATTCAGAAAGGTAATTGATTCAACTTTTCAATAACATTTTACAAAACACAATTTTACAGGCTAAAAAAATAATAAAAATCAAAAAAGATGGATTTTTATTCAAAATTTAGTTTTTTTCAACTTTGTTAATGGAGTACTTTTTTTGTGTGCATTTGTGCGATCTGAAAATTTTGCAGCTTAAAATTTGAACCATGTCCTAACTTGTCTCCAAATTTCAAAGTGCACTTATGAGCATGAGCATGAGCATGAGCATGAGCATGAGCATGAGAGATCACCCATGGTTGCCCCTCCGTTGCTGAACAGAACCGTAATATCCTTTCAGCACTAATGACCATAGGCTTCAACAATCTAATGGTGTTTCCCTTATCAACAGCATGTATGAATGCGCTGAAAAGATAAAACACCATGATTGCCAAAACTAGATCAGTTGCGAATAGGTAACAGTCATTGGCCACCAACGGCGCCCGCCATGTCAGTTTGTAGACCTCGAGTTTAAGGGACGGGAATGTTAGTTAGCGCAGGTTGCTACTAGGGCAGCTGATTTACTCTGTGCTTACACCCCACAAGCGCCAGAAACCTGAAAATTTGTTAGTAGGGTAGGGTATTTGGTCAGGATTCATCATAGAAGATGATGATGCGACCCAAAATCATAGTGTTTGTTGAAAGGTATTATATCTTATTCTCAAGGCAAACAATCGGATGCTGCGGATGAGACATTTCCCGTTTATCGGTTGTTAAATTTTAAATTAAATGGTTTAATCTTAGACAGCCGACTGTGGAAAGATAGAACCAAAATCATTTATAATTATAGAATTAAGGATTAAACAGTGTAACTTTTTTAATTGAGATTTTTTTACGAGTTTTAAATGATTGATGGTTAGCGAGGTACTGGTTGACGAAGCGAACGACGAGTTACGATGTTTATCGAGCTGAAAAGGCATGATAAGTTTTTTTGTTGTTGCACACCGACGACGAACGCGAAAAATCCTGCGACCCGACGGAACGACATCGCAAATCGGATTCTGCATCACTTTTCTAAGGGGATAAGGGAAAATCTCCACGGTGTCCTCAAGTTAGTTTCGCTTGGAGTTGGATGGTTTTTGGGAAGGTAAAAGGTCTAGAATACACTTCAAGCAAGAAAAGCAACTAGCGACGCGACGCGTTGTTACTCCAATTCGATTTACCTAATAACATTAAAAAAATAACTATTTGCTACCCTTATTAACTCCTCTTGGCCGTGCATGTTTGTAATGTAATTACTATATTATTAAAACACAAAAACCTCGACGAACTCAACCGGCGACGTGCTTTCCGATTCACGGTGATAAAGGAAAGACTGATTTCATCACTACTAGCAAAAAAACGCTAAAATCATCATCATTCCGTCAGAGCAATCGCGTGGCCCCGCTGACCACATTCGACTCGATTGTTATGTTTTACGCCATATTTTTTTTTTACACACACACATACACACACACACACACACACACACACACACACACACACACACACACATACATTTTCATACATAAAACAACATAGAACGTGCTCACCGGAGTCCACCAAAAAATGCTCATTGTTGTCCGGTGTCGCCAAGCCCAGCATCACTCTCAGCATGCTACGCAGTTGTCCGCCTTGCTAGGTTAATGTTGTATCCTACTCTCCGGGCAACAGAAGAGCGTTGAACGTTGTCCTCCTCTTATCACTTAACACTTTTAGCAATCACAGGGCTGCCACCGCTCCCGGTCTCGTTTCCGCACAAACAGATGCAGCCGCTAACATAAGAACCTAGAAGGAAGCTGCCTCTCTTCATGCGGCAGTTGGCCGCATCCCTCCACAGTACTTAAAACCAGCACAATCCCCCCTCACTGCACACCTATTTTAGCACTCACAACCAACACGATTGAGTTGACGTTTTGTGTCATCGTCAAACCACTTCAATCGAACGCAAAGCCACATAAAGCAAATCAATTTGAAACGTAAACCTAAAATTCTTAAAACACCACTCAATTGGCAGAGTTCGTCGTGCACCAATGAGTATTTTAATTGAAATTTTCGAAACTCGTTTTGTTTATGTTTACATCGCATCACCTCGGAAGACGTCAAAACAACGGCGTGTTTCGCTTCCCCCCTTTGCCGAGCGCGAAGTCAGCCTCCTTTTCACGATGACAGCCGTCACACGCAAACCAAACCGATTCTGAAACGAACAATACAAAGAAGAAGCAGGCACTCAAACCACATTTTTCCTTGAAAAAACCCGAAAATTTCGAAGAAAATCCGTAAATCTTCTTTTTCCTCGGCACACCAACAACCAACACTTTCAAAAAAACACCACCTAGACACGCGAAATGCGCAACTACACTTAATAAACCTGAATTATCCACCAGCAAAACAGCATCCAAACCGTACTGTAACGGGCTAACGTTGCCTCTCCCAAATTTCAAAGTGCACTTATGTGCACTTTTTGAGTTATGCCATTTTGAACATTTTGATTCATGCAAGAAAATTAATGATTTCGCGTATACGCTTGGTTAAAATCACATTATTTACCTGCGGAGGCAGAAATGACGTACCTGCTATGTATGTTTTGAAATTGATTTGATATTCATGACTTTGTTGGTACCCTAAGTACGTTTAATAAAATTAGAAATTCCTATTCTAAGTATTTTACAGAAACGATTCGTCGAATATTCATATCAGTTCGTTGTTGTGTTCTTTTGAAAGTATGGATAATAATACCGTAGTGTCCCTGTACGATATAACGAAGCACTATTCTGAAAACGTGAGAACTGCTTTCGAGTATATTTGTAAGAATTACAACATTGCAGAACCATCACATGATCAACTCAGGGAAAAACCACAGAGGAAAAACTACGCATGTTGTTCTGTAGCTTCAAAACGAGGTATACAAAATCCCATAGAAGAAGTTCATATTTTAAGTAATCTAACGACAATCGGTTACATAGTGATTTTGATTTAGAAGAATTTATCGTGGAAAACGTTAATTGTGAAAGTGGATCAACAAAAAAACGTGGACGAGAATCCATACAATGTTCCATAAAATAAACCGTCTAAAATTCTAAAACACCGCAAAAATCAAATTTTAATTGGAGGGGGAGGGTCTTCAAAGAGAGGTGGATTTTAACTCAAGAAGAAGGGGAGGGAGATTGAACGGAAATCAGAAACTTTAACATAGCATAAACCGCCATTCCGGGCATCAAATAGACAGAGCAAGAATATTAAAATTCACCACTTTAATGCATGTGGCCTCAAATATATGAAAAAATCGAAAATTAAACTTTTTTTTTGGAAAAATATCAAAATTCATTTGTTTTCATTATACTAAGTACAAACAACACAAAAAAGTCACAAAAAAAGCAAAAAAAAAAATTTTGGCCGCTCGCTTATATGGAAATACCCCATGCAATGATTACTTCATTTTGCTTTGGCAAGCCCATTTATCTTTGGGCATTTCTTGAGAATCAAACGTGACAAACTCATGGAATGTCACTGAGGTGTTGCCACCGCAGTTTGCGCACTTGGCGAGTGATCTGTACTGCGCTGCACGTTGTTGTTTTACCTCAATATCATGGTGGAAGATAGTACTTTGAAGAACTATGTCCTAAGTTACAGTGATGACAAAATGACGTCGGCGCAATAGTTTTATCCTTTAAAGGACCTTAATTCTTGCTAATTGAAGAGGTAGCATTACAACATCCATAAACACTGTCATTTTAATACATTACTACAACAAAAACTTATCATGTATCCTGTTTGGTAATAGTGCAATAACCCGTTGCTCCTAGCTCATACGGGTACCCACATGGAGATGGATACTATCTCATCAAGCCATTATTGCACCTTTCTTAAGCCGTCCATAATCCTTCCACACAGCGCAACTCTCCCAGCCAGTAACTCAACTTGGTCCAGGGGTCATCCTATGACGGATGGCTTGCATATTTAATTTGTCAATAATGAGAATGTAAAATAATATTTCACTTACAACCGGCTCCGCGCGTTCGTTCATTCACTTGTATTCGTGTGATTGTGATCCCTCAATTACTTGGCAGCAGGCTCTCTTCCCGAAATGGACGGCATTCCCCGCCAGAAGGCACAGTGTGTCACAAGTTGATTGAGAGACCGGTCCCCGTCACCATCGTCCTATGCACGGAGGGAAATTTTGAACATGAAAAGTGGTGTTCACAAATTCAAGCTTGAAATTGCAATTTCCTTCCGTGTTGCCCCCGCTGAAAGACAACTGAACAACATTTAATCAGGCAAATAGAAAAATCACACAAATTCGTCAGCTCACTGACGCGGTTGTATTGATTGCTAATCGACAGATAAATTCCGCAATCAGCGAGGTGATTTGCTGGCAACGCACTATGGTACATTGGGTGGCCAAGTTTCAAAAAAGTGACCTTCTCCAAATATTTTTTGGTATTTTTTTCTCGAAAGTAAACATTCTAACTAAGAAAAATCCAAATTTTCAAAGCTCTAAGTTTGTTCATTACGGAGATACGCAAGCTGAAAGTCAAAAAATGGAGTAAAACAAGCGTTTTTCGTAAAAAGGCTGATTGTTTAATTTTAACATAGCTCAGCCATTTTAAATGTTTTATTAGGACAAATATACATCGTTAGAAAGGTAATGAGATAAGCTTTGAAACTATTAATAGATAAAATGTTGTTTCCAAACCAAAAACTGAAGTTTTCATCGAATAATTGGAGCATTTTTTTGACAAATCATATTTTTTTGTGTTTGTTAATCGAGTATTTTTTTTTTGCTAACCGATGCTAAACATGAAACTAAGATCACTTGAAAGATTGGATTATAACACTACTCGACAAAACAAAACTTGTGTCAACGGATTCACGATATCTCATCCGTTCCTGAGAGAAAAGGCATCCCCGAATCCGATGCAATCGACAGAATTTGATTTTATGTCCACGCGGACTGATGAAAAATTGGTACATTTTTTAACATAAAAATCGAACAATTTAAAAAAACCATGCGTCTCCTCCCAATTATGAGCCATCTACAAGAATATGGAAGCGCCTGGTGCATAGCCATTTCCTTTAAGCACAACGGAAACAACCAATACAAATGTATAAAAAGTTGTCAAGTTCTCGGGGGTCCACAGCTAGCATTTTTGTACGATTATAAAAATAAATATTAAAAGTTTAAAATTAATTTATTTAAAAACATATTTTTGATTTATTTGTTTACTAAAATTTTATGTATCTCAAAGATCTATGGGTACTTCGGGATGTCCATGGTCATCCAAGGACTGCCTGGAGTTAAGATCTACGAGTCTACCGCCGTAACAAGCAAGAGGTCGTCGGATTTTGACCCCGGATCATGTGCGTATAGCATCAGTGCATATGGTAGACTACTGTATGAATGTGTTGGGATGTTCATGGTCATCCAAGGACTCCTGGAGTTAAGATCTACGAGTCTACCGCCGTAACAAGCAAAGGTCGTCGGATTTTGACCTCGGATCATGTGCGTATAGCATCAGTGCATATGGTGGACTACTATATGAATGTGTTGGGATGTTCATGGTCATCCAAGGACTCCCTGGAGTTAAGATCTACGAGTCTACCGCCGTAACAAGCAAGAGGTCGTCGGATTTTGACCCCGGATCATGTGCGTATAGCATCAGTGCATATGGTAGACTACTGTATGAGTGTGTTGGGATGTTCATGGTCATCCAAGGACTCCCTGGAGTTAAGATCTACGAGTCTACCGCCGTAACAAGCAAGAGGTCGTCGGATTTTGACCCCGGATCATGTGCGTATAGCATCAGTGCATATGGTAGACTACTGTATGAGTGTGTTGGGATGTTCATGGTCATCCAAGGACTCCCTGGAGTTAAGATCTACGAGTCTACCGCCGTAACAAGCAAGAGGTCGTCGGATTTTGACCTCGGATCATGTGCGTATAGCATCAGTGCATATGGTAGACTACTATATGAATGTGTTGGGATGTTCATGGTCATCCAAGGACTCCCTGGAGTTAAGATCTACGAGTCTACCGCCGTAACAAGCAAGAGGTCGTCGGATTTTGACCCCGGATCATGTGCGTATAGCATCAGTGCATATGGTAGACTACTGTATGAATGTGTTGGGATGTTCATGGTCATCCAAGGACTCCCTGGAGTTAAGATCTACGAGTCTACCGCCGTAACAAGCAAGAGGTCGTCGGATTTTGACCCCGGATCATGTGCGTATAGCATCAGTGCATATGGTAGACTACTGTATGAATGTGTTGGGATGTTCATGGTCATCAAGGACTCCTGGAGTTAAGATCTACGAGTCTACCGCCGTAACAAGCAAGAGGTCGTCGGATTTTGACCCCGGATCATGTGCGTATAGCATCAGTGCATATGGTAGACTACTGTATGAATGTGTTGGGATGTTCATGGTCATCCAAGGACTCCCTGGAGTTAAGATCTACGAGTCTACCGCCGTAACAAGCAAGAGGTCGTTGGATTTTGACCCCGGATCATGTGCGTATAGCATCAGTGCATATGGTAGACTACTATATGAATGTGTTGGGATGTTCATGGTCATCCAAGGACTCCCTGGAGTTAAGATCTACGAGTCTACCGCCGTAACAAGCAGAGGTCGTCGGATTTTGACCTCGGATCATGTGCGTATAGCATCAGTGCATATGGTAGACTACTATATGAATGTGTTGGGATGTCCATGGTCATCCAAGGACTCCCTGGAGTTAAGATCTACGAGTCTACCGCCGTAACAAGCAAGAGGTCGTCGGATTTTGACCCCGGATCATGTGCGTATAGCATCAGTGCATATGGTAGACTACTGTATGAATGTGTTGGGATGTTCATGGTCATCCAAGGACTCCCTGGAGTTAAGATCTACGAGTCTACCGCCGTAACAAGCAAGAGGTCGTCGGATTTTGACCCCGGATCATGTGCGTATAGCATCAGTGCATATGGTAGACTACTGTATGAATGTGTTGGGATGTTCATGGTCATCAAGGACTCCTGGAGTTAAGATCTACGAGTCTACCGCCGTAACAAGCAAGAGGTCGTCGGATTTTGACCTCGGATCATGTGCGTATAGCATCAGTGCATATGGTAGACTACTATATGAATGTGTTGGGATGTCCATGGTCATCCAAGGACTCCCTGGAGTTAAGATCTACGAGTCTACCGCCGTAACAAGCAAGAGGTCGTCGGATTTTGACCCCGGATCATGTGCGTATAGCATCAGTGCATAGTAGTCTACCATATGCACTGATGCTATACGCACATGATCCGGGTCAAAATCAACGACCTCTGCTTGTTACGGCGGTAGACTCGTAGATCTTAACTCCAAAGTCTCATGCCATGAACATCCCAACACATTCATACAGTAGTCTACCATATGCACTGATGCTGCATGATCGGGGTCAATCGACGACCTCTTGACGGCGGTAGACTTCAAGGAGTCCTCGGATGACCATGAACATCCCAACACATTCATTAGTAGTCTACCATATCCACTGATGCTATACACAAGATTCGGGGTCAAAATCCGACTCTTGCTTGTTACGGCGGTAGACTCGTAGATCTTAACTCAGGGAGTCCTGACCATGACCAACATTCATATAGTAGTCTACCATATGCACTGATGCTACGCATATGATCCGGGGTCCGACGACCCTTGCTGCGGCAGACTCGTGATCTTAACTCAGGGAGTCCTGGATGACCATGAACATCCCAACACATTCATAGTAGTCTACCATATGCACTGATGCTATACGCACATGATCGGGGTCAAATCCGACGACCTCTTGCTGTTACGGCGGAGGCGTAGATGACCATGGATGCAATCCCAACACATTAGTCTACCATATGCACTGATGCTACGCACATGATCCGGGTCAAAATCGACCTCTTGCTTGTTACGTAGACTCGTAGATAACTCCAGGGAGTCCTCGGATGCCATGAACATCCCACACATCATACAGTAGTCTACCATATGCACTGATGCTATACGCACATGATCGGGGTCAAAATCCGACGATCTTGTTACGGCGGTAGTAGATCTTAACTCCAGTCAGATGACCATGAACATCCCAACATTCATATAGTAGTCTACCATATCCACTGATGCTATACACATGATCCGGGGTCAAAATCCGACGACCTCTTGCTTGTTACGGCGGTAACAGACTCCTTGGATGACCATGAACATCCCAACACATTCATATAGTAGTCTACCATATGCACGATGCTATGCTTGCAAAATCCGGTCGTAAATCGACCAGGGAGTCTTGGATGACCATGAACATCCCAACACATTCATACAGTAGTCTACCATATGCACTGATGCTATACGCACATGATCGGGTCAAAATCCGACGACCTTGCGGCGACTCGTAGACTCGAAGTCCTGGATGACCATGAACATCCCAACACATTCATATAGTAGTCTACCATATGCACTGATGCTACGCACATGATCCGGGGTCAAAATCAACGACTCTGCTTGTTTGCTCGTAGATCTTAACTCGAGTCCTCGGATGCCATGAACATCCCAACATTCATACACAGTCTACCATATGCTATGCGTCGCTGATCGACGAACAGATCGCTAAGTCAGTGACCATGACATCAACACATTCACTAGTAGTCTGTATCACTGATGCTATACACACTCGGGGTCAAAATCCGACAACCTCTTGCTTGTTACGGCCCGATCTTAACAGGACCTTGGATGACCATGGTATCCCAACACATTCATATAGTATCTACCATATGACACTATACGCACATGATCCGGGGTCAAAATCCGACGACCTCTTGCTTGTTACGGCGGTAGACTCGTAGATCTTAACTCCAGGGAGTCCTTGGATGACCATGAACATCCCAACACATTCATACAGTAGTCTACCATATGCACTGATGCTATACGCACATGATCCGGGGTCAAAATCCGACGACCACTTGCTTGTTACGGCGGTAGACTCGTAGATCTTAACTCCAGGGAGTCCTTGGATGACCATGAACATCCCAACACATTCATATAGTAGTCTACCATATGCACTGATGCTATACGCACATGATCCGGGGTCAAAATCCAACGACCTCTTGCTTGTTACGGCGGTAGACTCGTAGATCTTAACTCCAGGAGTCCTCGGATGCCCATGAACATCCCAACACATTCATACAGTAGTCTACCATATGCACTGATGCTATACGCACATGATCCGGGGTAAAATCCGACGACCTCTTGCTTGTTACGGCGGTAGACTCGTAGATCTTAACTCCAGGGAGTCCTCGGATGACCATGAACATCCCAACACATTCATATAGTAGTCTACCATATCCACTGATGCTATACACACAAGATTCGGGGTCAAAATCCGACAACCTCTTGCTTGTTACGGCGGTAGACTCGTAGATCTTAACTCCAGGGAGTCCTTGGATGACCATGAACATCCCAACACATTCATATAGTAGTCTACCATATGCACTGATGCTATACGCATATGATCCGGGGTCAAAATCCGACGACCTCTTGCTTGTTACGGCGGTAGACTCGTAGATCTTAACTCCAGGGAGTCCTTGGATGACCATGAACATCCCAACACACTCATACAGTAGTCTACCATATGCACTGATGCTATACGCATATGATCCGGGGTCAAAATCCGACGACCTCTTGCTTGTTACGGCGGTAGACTCGTAGATCTTAACTCCAGGGAGTCCTTGGATGACCATGAACATCCCAACACATTCATACAGTAGTCTACCATATGCACTGATGCTATACGCACATGATCCGGGGTCAAAATCCGACGACCACTTGCTTGTTACGGCGGTAGACTCGTAGATCTTAACTCCAGGGAGTCCTTGGATGACCATGAACATCCCAACACATTCATATAGTAGTCTACCATATGCACTGATGCTATACGCACATGATCCGGGGTCAAAATCCAACGACCTCTTGCTTGTTACGGCGGTAGACTCGTAGATCTTAACTCCAGGGAGTCCTCGGATGCCCATGAACATCCCAACACATTCATACAGTAGTCTACCATATGCACTGATGCTATACGCACATGATCCGGGGTCAAAATCCGACGACCTCTTGCTTGTTACGGCGGTAGACTCGTAGATCTTAACTCCAGGGAGTCCTCGGATGACCATGAACATCCCAACACATTCATATAGTAGTCTACCATATCCACTGATGCTATACACACAAGATTCGGGGTCAAAATCCGACAACCTCTTGCTTGTTACGGCGGTAGACTCGTAGATCTTAACTCCAGGGAGTCCTTGGATGACCATGAACATCCCAACACATTCATATAGTAGTCTACCATATGCACTGATGCTATACGCATATGATCCGGGGTCAAAATCCGACGACCTCTTGCTTGTTACGGCGGTAGACTCGTAGATCTTAACTCCAGGGAGTCCTTGGATGACCATGAACATCCCAACACACTCATACAGTAGTCTACCATATGCACTGATGCTATACGCACATGATCCGGGGTCAAAATCCGACGACCTCTTGCTTGTTACGGCGGTAGACTCGTAGATCTTAACTCCAGGGAGTCCTTGGATGACCATGAACATCCCAACACACTCATACAGTAGTCTACCATATGCACTGATGCTATACGCACATGATCCGGGGTCAAAATCCGACGACCTCTTGCTTGTTACGGCGGTAGACTCGTAGATCTTAACTCCAGGGAGTCCTTGGATGACCATGAACATCCCAACACATTCATATAGTAGTCCACCATATGCACTGATGCTATACGCACATGATCCGAGGTCAAAATCCGACGACCTTTTGCTTGTTACGGCGGTAGACTCGTAGATCTTAACTCCAGGGAGTCCTTGGATGACCATGAACATCCCAACACATTCATATAGTAGTCCACCATATGCACTGATGCTATACGCACATGATCCGAGGTCAAAATCCGACGACCTTTTGCTTGTTACGGCGGTAGACTCGTAGATCTTAACTCCAGGGAGTCCTTGGATGACCATGAACATCCCAACACATTCATACAGTAGTCTACCATATGCACTGATGCTATACGCACATGATCCGGGGTCAAAATCCGACGACCTCTTGCTTGTTACGGCGGTAGACTCGTAGATCTTAACTCCAGGCAGTCCTTGGATGACCATGGACATCCCGAAGTACCCATAGATCTTTGAGATACATAAAATTTTAGTAAACAAATAAATCAAAAAATATGTTTTTTAAATAAATTAATTTTAAACTTTTAATATTTATTTTTTATAATCGTACAAAAAATGCTAGCTGTGGACCCCCCGAGAACTTGACAACTTTTTTATACATTTGTATTGGTTGTTTCCGTTGTGCTTAAAGGAAATGGCTATGCACCAGGCGCTTCCATATTCTTGTAGATGGCTCATATAATTGGGAGGAGACGCATGGTTTTTTTTAAATTGTTCGATTTTTTATGTTAAAAAATGTACCAATTTTTCATCAGTCCGCGTGGACATAAAATCAAATTCTGTCGATTGCATCGGATTCGGGGATGCCTTTTCTCTCAGGAACGGATGAGATATCGTGAATCCGTTGACACAAGTTTTGTTTTGTCGAGTAGTGTAATCTAACATTGCTGAAATTTCCAGCCTGCGATTTTTTGCGTTTTCGGAGATATGCCATTTTGAACATTTACGTTTTATCAAAATTTGCTGCAATCTACATATGCGCCCGTTTATTTCACTTGCTTTGCTACCTACTTCAATACCTGGTTTCATGAAGTTCGAAATGACTTTATTGGAATTTTCTGTTGCCTACATTTAAAATTGAGTACCTTAGTCAAAATAAGGTATTCGTACCGAAGTTTCTCAAGCGAAACTGGAAAATCTCAGTTTGATACCGAAAAAAGTTTTCAGCAAAATATTGACTTAGCATGATGAATTTCTGCGATCAATCCATGAAACTGATCCACATTTAAGTTCTTTGTTGGTTAGTACAAAACATCATAAAAAGTACCTTTAACATATCCTGAAGCTGTCACAAACTCTATAATCAAATGAATTTTAAGAATATGGTTTGTATTTTATCGTTTTACTTCATAATTAATAATTAAAATATTCGCAATTTATGCCCATAAGGGTGTGAGGGGGGGGGGAGGGGGTGGTCTCAAGTTATACGGCATGGACTCACAAAAAGAAACACACAACAGGAAATAATAAATACTTGACTTAAAATGAATTTATTACGCTTAACAAAAATTTGTTAGAGGGGAGGAGGAGAGGGAGGGGGTGAAAGAAAGAGGAGGGAGGGTTGTGTCCTTAAAGTGGGGTGGAGCTTATCCATAATTTAATAATATAAACTTGCAATATAATATATATGCAATTCTGTTTCACTTGCAAATGTATGAAAAGACTATTTATTATAAACAATCAACTATTGAAAAACATGAAAAGTCATAAAAATCGACGTATATCATTTCAATACCATACAATTACCTAAATTTGTATCAAAAAAACATTTAAAAAGCAAAAAAATAATTTGGCCGCCTGTTTGTATGGAGATGGCCCATAGTGCAACGGACCACTCCTGATGGGGACACCATCCAACCAAACGGATTAAAAGGAAGCAATTGGTTATGGCCGGGGCCATTTTCCAATCAGCAGCAGAGGCTGTTGACTGCTCAAACAACAGCTGACGATAGGTGATAATAAAACATATAAGAATATTATACGGCCCCCACGACGATCACCCACCGAGGTCAACCCCGCGACACCGGCTCCACCGGTGACGTCCTGGAGAGGACAGGTACAAATGCGGCGTGACCAACGACGTCGACGACGACGATGAGGGAAGAAAACCAACGCAATTCACTGTACGCCTTGAGGGATCAAAAGGTTAACAAGGGTATTGATTCCAACGGATAGCTGTGGCGGTGGCTCCCCATCCCAGTGAGTTGATACTGGATATTGGAGACCACGGTGGAATCGTAGTTGAGGAGGATTTGCTCAACGTTTCTCAGTTCACCTACAATTTTTGCGTGTGAATGACATTTTGTCGTTCTAATCTGCCTCTGTGAGCATGAATGGCTCATATATATTTCCAGCAAGTTGGAAAAAAACTAACTAAAAACTAAAAACATAAAACTAAAAACTAAAAACTAAAAACTAAAAACTAAAAACTAAAAACTAAAAACTAAAAACTAAAAACTAAAAACTAAAAACTAAAAACTAAAAACTAAAAACTAAAAACTAAAAACTAAAAACTAAAAACTAAAAACTAAAAACTAAAAACTAAAAACTAAAAACTAAAAACTAAAAACTAAAAACTAAAAACTAAAAACTAAAAACTAAAAACTAAAAACTAAAAACTAAAAACTAAAAACTAAAAACTAAAAACTAAAAACTAAAAACTAAAAACTAAAAACTAAAAACTAAAAACTAAAAACTAAAAACTAAAAACTAAAAACTAAAAACTAAAAACTAAAAACTAAAAACTAAAAACTAAAAACTAAAAACTAAAAACTAAAAACTAAAAACTAAAAACTAAAAACTAAAAACTAAAAACTAAAAACTAAAAACTAAAAACTAAAAACTAAAAACTAAAAACTAAAAACTAAAAACTAAAAACTAAAAACTAAAAACTAAAAACTAAAAACTAAAACTAAAAACTAAAAACTAAAAACTAAAAACTAAAAACTAAAAACTAAAAACTAAAAACTAAAAACTAAAAACTAAAAACTAAAAACTAAAACTAAAAACTAAAAACTAAAACTAAAAACTAAAAACTAAAAACTAAAAACTAAAAACTAAAAACTAAAAACTAAAAACTAAAAACTAAAAACTAAAAACTAAAAACTAAAAACTAAAAACTAAAAACTAAAAACTAAAAACTAAAAACTAAAAACTAAAAACTAAAAACTAAAAACTAAAAACTAAAAACTAAAACTAAAAACTAAAAACTAAAAACTAAAAACTAAAAACTAAAAACTAAAAACTAAAAACTAAAAACTAAAAACTAAAACTAAAAACTAAAAACTAAAAACTAAAAACTAAAAACTAAAAACTAAAAACTAAAAACTAAAACTAAAAACTAAAAACTAAAACTAAAAACTAAAACTAAAAACTAAAAACTAAAACTAAAAACTAAAAACTAAAAACTAAAAACTAAAAACTAAAAACTAAAAACTAAAACTAAAAACTAAAAACTAAAAACTAAAAACTAAAAACTAAAAACTAAAAACTAAAAACTAAAACTAAAAACTAAAAACTAAAAACTAAAAACTAAAAACTAAAAACTAAAACTAAAAACTAAAAACTAAAAACTAAAAACTAAAAACTAAAAACTAAAAACTAAAAACTAAAAACTAAAAACTAAAAACTAAAAACTAAAAACTAAAAACTAAAAACTAAAAACTAAAAACTAAAACTAAAAACTAAAAACTAAAAACTAAAAACTAAAAACTAAAAACTAAAAACTAAAAACTAAAAACTAAAAACTAAAAACTAAAAACTAAAAACTAAAAACTAAAAACTAAAAACTAAAAACTAAAAACTAAAAACTAAAAACTAAAAACTAAAAACTAAAAACTAAAAACTAAAAACTAAAAACTAAAAACTAAAAACTAAAAACTAAAAACTAAAAACTAAAAACTAAAAACTAAAAACTAAAAACTAAAAACTAAAAACTAAAAACTAAAAACTAAAAACTAAAAACTAAAAACTAAAAACTAAAATCTAAAAACTAAAAACAAGCTTCCCATGCGCCAGTGCCAACGCACACCGCGGGTTTGATTTTCTAGCTTCGGTACGTGCCTGAACCCATTTGTGTATTGGTATCTTGGTACATCGTACCAGCGCACCACGACACTCTCGGCTCGCCCCATCGGTTTTGTGTCTGGCACTCACCCATGGCATGAACCCAGCGTGCCGTGGTACGTGTCGTGGTATTGAACCCGTTTTGTACCGCCAGCGCGTACCACGGCACGTACCTCGGCTCGTAACGAGTGAAGCACCTTGGTTCATACACCGGGTTCATGCCATGAGTGAGTGCCAGACACAAAACCGACACGGCGAACCGAGAGTGTCGTGGTGCGCTGGTACGATGAACCAAAAAACCCTCGGTTCGTGTGAGTCGGGTACGGGTGTATACCGAACAAAGCAGGCGCAAAGCAAACCCGAGGTACAAGCGAACCGCGTGTACCGCACGGTGCAGGGAAGCTTGACTAAAAACTAAAAACTAAAAACTAAAAACTAAAAACTAAAAACTAAAAACTAAAAACTAAAAACTAAAAACTAAAAACTAAAAACTAAAAACTAAAAACTAAAAACTAAAAACTAAAAACTAAAAACTAAAAACTAAAAACTAAAAACTAAAAACTAAAAACTAAAAACTAAAAACTAAAAACTAAAAACTAAAAACTAAAAACTAAAAACTAAAAACTAAAAACTAAAAACTAAAAACTAAAAACTAAAAACTAAAAACTAAAAACTAAAAACTAAAAACTAAAAACTAAAAACTAAAAACTAAAAACTAGAACCTTTGTTAAATATTTAATTTAAGCTGACTAAATTTCAAATCCTTTATTTCGTAATGCTCCCCAAAAAAGACAACACCTCTCACCGACGAATACCAGACAATTGCGCTTCCACTTAAACCTCAAATCCCAATCAAAATCCAATTTAAATTTACGTGATGTTGCCCTCCGATAAGCACACTCGCACACTTGACAGTTGGTCCCCGAGTCGTTACTTCCAATGAAGTCATCCCGCCCAAACCTAAATGTTGATCGTAGAGATTTGAGCTGCCCTTAAGTGTGACGTTTTCAATTTGTAATCTATTTATTGTTGAGCTTGTTCACAAAGCCAAATTCGTTCCGGAGTGTTATCGCTTTCAGCGTAGTCGTTCGTGTCACGTCGTCGTGGAAGTGATTTTCAAATGCCAATCTGTCAAATTCAAAACCTCACAGCTCAGCATGCAGTCTACTGTCAGCTTTTGGTGGAGGGGGCCCTTCGCTGACGGGTTGAGTTTGGTGCAGCGGAAGTAGGGTAGAGTAGCCTTTTGTGAGATGTTCGTTTGAAAAGAGTTAGAAAAATAAAAAAATGCCAAAATCAGTCACCTTCCCCTAAACGAAGGTAAAAGTCAAATCAAACAAGCTGCGCCGCGATTAATCGATTAGATTGAGCGCAACTGCGAAGGGCCTCGGTCTCAGAAGGGGGTCCACTTTTTTGGGACAATTCGCGCGGCAAGCCACTACGGTGTGTTACGTTACATACCATGTGGGCTGTCAGGTTCATTGACAAGGTTGTCTCAATTGGATGAGGAGAGGCCACCAAGTGGATACAGGTTGGGAGTGGTGGTTTCCGGCTGACGTTGTTTTAGGAGTTATCGAATAGCTGCAAGAGGCGGATGAACAAACAGAAAGAGTTGGGCACTTTTGACAGCTACTACCGTTTACAAATTGAATTGTGCCTCTTAGAGAGAGCATGTGACTTGAGGTGTCAAAAATTACAGTGTTTGTTTTACGCTGATGATAAGTTGTAACCTATTCTTTCTTTATCCCTGTGCACGTAGGACTGTGTAGAAACTAACGTGTGGAAGGCTGGACTGCATGGATGGTGAGCCTTGATATTACAACGCTTTGCAAAAATCATCGATTTGGGTAAAGTTACTTTTTTCACGCAAGTTCAACCATTTTGTCACTGCACCTCGTTACAAAAATCTCTCTCAAGGTAATTTCCTTGAACCGTACAATCCCCCTCCCCATCGCTAATGTCGTCATTCCAAAGCTTAAACCCCGCAATCACTTTGCACTTCATAACTGAGCCGGCGTGCGCGGCAAGTTGACCAAGTGACCAAACAATCTGAGGGGCGTCGGCCCCCTTCTCCGCGTTGAGAAATTCGTTTGTTTGCAAATAGCCATTTAATGGACTTTTTCCAAAGAGTTCGGAGTGCGCGCAACGCAACGTGCGACCACGACGAGAAGCTCTTTTGATGGGTCAGCCGCGGCGGAAGGTAGATCTTTGGCAAGCTGATAGCTTCTTTCGCACCTTTTATACGCCTGGGGTAGTGGGGTCCATTGGGATTTACAAAACCTATAATTTGTGGAATTTGATCCATGATTTTACTCATTTTTTTTAGTTTCATATGTTTTCAAATTATGGATCTTACTTGATTTTCAGGTGATTTCAAAAATAGAGGGGTAATTCTCCGCCAACTCACACAGCAGTTGTCCCGACCCCGCTTCGATTTGCGTGAAACATTGTCCTTAGGGGTAACTTTTGTCCCTGATCACGAATCCGAAGACCGTTTTTTGATACCTCGTGACGGAAGGGCGGTACGACCCCTTCCATTTTTGAACATGCGAAAAAAGAGGTGTTTTTCAATAATTTGCAGCCTGAAACGGTGATGAGATAGAAATTTGGTGTCAAAGGGACTTTTATGTAAAATTAGACGCCCGATTTGTAAAAAATTTTGGAACATGTTATTTTATGGGAAATTTAATGTACTTTTCCAATCTACATTGATCCAGAAGGGTGATTTTTTTCATTTAGAACAAAATTTTTCATTTTAAAATTTCGTGTTTTTTCTAACTTTGCAGGGTTATTTTTTAGAGTGTAACAATGTTCTACAAAGTTGTAGAGCAGACAATTACAAAAATTTTGATATAGACATAAGGGGTTTGCTTATAAACATCACGAGTTATCGCGATTTTACGAAAAAAAGTTTAGAAAAAGTTGGTCGTCATCGATCTTGGCCATTCATGGTCACCCGCGACAAACACAGACGACGAAACAAAGAGAAACGCAAAAAGTAAATTTTTCAAAACTTTTTTTTCGTAAAATCGCGATAACTCGTGATGTTTATAAGCAAACCCCTTATGTCTATATATCAAAATTTTTGTAGTTGTCTGCTCTACAACTTTGTAGAACATTGTTACACTCTAAAAAATAACCCTGCAAAGAAAAACACGAAATTTTAAAATGAAAATTTGTGTTCTAAATGAAAAAATGACCCTTCTGAGTCAATGTAGATTCGTAAAGTACATTAAATTTCCCATGAAATTACATGTTCTAAAATTTTTTACAGTCGAGTAACGGAAAATGGGAGAATTTTTAAAGCTTATTCAGCGTTTTTTTCGATGAAAAATACGTTTTTTTTTGGAATTCTGAGTACGCCATCAAATCGGGCGTCTAATTTTACATAAAAGTTCCTTTGACACCAAATTTCTATCTCATCACCGTTTCAGGCTGCAAATTATTGAAAAACACCTCTCTTTTCGCATGTTCAAAAATGGAAGGGGTCGTACCGCCCCTCCGTCACGAGATATCAAAAAACGGTCTTCGGATTCGTGATCAGGGACAAAAGTTACCCCTTAGGAAAAAAGTTTCACGCAAATCGAAGAGGGGTCGGGGCAACTTTTCCCGATTTCGTGTGAGTTGGTAGAGAATTACCCAAAGATCTTCATTAGAAGTTCCACTTAGTGAAGCTCCAATTTCCGTTGGATACTTACCGTTTGATGACTGACTCCACATTTCGAATAGCTCGACGGATCCTCGTCAGCCAATCTAGTCGTTATGTTTTGTACCAACCAACGCTTCATCATTGTATCAGCTGATGTGTAAATGTTTGCGGAGACTACAATTTAACGACTTCTTTTTAGATAAGCTTGATCACCGAATTTGCCGGACCAAAGGAAAAATCACGATCACTTTGGCCCAGGTCAAAATTATCATATTTCGCCCATCAACCCAGATTAGACGATGTCGACTATCGAAATTGGGTGAAAACGGAAGCCATCTTTTGTTCTTTTTTTATTTTAGTGACAAATTGACAGGGTCGTATTTCGGTGTCAGTTTTAGCTCTCAAAAACTCAGGGAAGAAGAATTGCCAGTATTTTGTTCATAGATGATATTCATATAAGCATCCTCCCCAAAAGAAACTCTCACGCGGTGAGTGTTTGAATCTTTCAACACCGAGCGACATAATGAAGAAATTATCTAACTTTCCCACCTGTCAGTTTGTACACCCAGAACTGGGCATCGGCATACGAGAGGATAAAGAGCACGATTCGGTAGTAAAATGGTACTGTGTGCGGACGGAGAGGATAAATCCCGAAATTACCGAGAGTACTTTACTCATGGTACATTTTCCAAAAAAGTTCATTTATCAAAAAAAAAAGTTCCGGTACCGAGACTCGAACCCAAGACCTTCGGCATATTGAACCGTGCCTTTGCCGTATGGGCCACCATGGTTCGGTGACTAAGTGGCGGTCGTTTGTCCATATAAGCCACTCATAGGATGAACTGTTCCAATGAACGAATGAACACGCGAGAGGACTATACTCTCGCAATATAGCACTTTCCTCACGTTTCTTTTCGTGAGGACTATCCCCTCGTTCTTTAACTTTGGGTGTAGGTTGTGCAACCGTGCCGTATTTTGGCACACTGAACTCGTTCACCGATGGGTTTTTGTCCACGAAGTTAATTTCAGCAGAAAAAGTAGATGACTCGTTACGGATGACTCTGGATGGCGTTGGATTGATGGGTTTATTAACAATCTCGCTCGAATGACTGATTGAAGCATTTTGAAGCTGAACAAAGGTGAAAACTCCCTCGATCCATATTTCAAACGAAACAAAACTCCCGGATTCACCCTGACATTCTTCGCCAACCCAGACGGTGGGAACGCAATTGGGATCGGTATCAACCGTCAGGCAGAAGACGCATCAATCTTTTCGCAGAACTTGAACAAGGGGGGTAGTCGGTGCAATCAGTGATGCAGAAAATGAAGTGGCGCCTGACACCCACCAGCGACTTCGTGTTGGGGTCGTGCTGTCTTGTCTCATTCAAAAAAAAATGTATCTTTCAATTTTTAAATCCAAACCCAAGGCTTCGCCAAAACTAATAAAGCAGGATGACACGGCAACCCTGGTCAAGAAATGGGCACTTACACGGAGGATCCCAATGGTTTGAACAAGCGTTCATGAAATTTGGAACCACTCACAAAATGCTCAAATTACTTCGAACGTTCTTTAAAAATGTACCATGAACACTTCAGGTTTTGGGAACTTTTGGGAACTGAGTTTTCTCCGTGTAGGCGGATCTGAATAATATGCCAAAACCTGGATGAAACAAAATTTGCGAACTAAGTCACGTAAGCACTA